>NW_028089247.1:0-602 GCF_014824575.4 Sturnira hondurensis | reverse complement strand
CTTGCAACCTCAGTCATGTTTTCAATCAGATTTTAAAAGTTTTATCCTTTTCTGTAAATGATTTGTACTGGAAGAGGCATCTCCACCCACCTAGTTCTGCGTTCGCTGGGCACTGGTTTAGAGGTTCAGAAAACGGCAGTGAATGAGCATGGCAGGAAGACCCCATCTCTCACAGAGCTCGCATGTAAGTGGGGTGCAGTGAGGAAACCAGTAATACCTAAGACAAGTTTAGGTAGTGTTGAATACTATCATCCTTTAAAATATTCACAGTGATTCATGCAAGGGATTTGGTTCTAAATCTCTTTATATGTTTGTGTGTTTTAATCACTCCATCACCATATTGTAAGATGAACCTACCCATCAATCAGTGGGAGCTGAATAAAAAACATATTATTAAGTGATTGGTTAATTCACTGATAAGGCCAGGTTGGTGGAGAAGCCGTTGAATTTGGGCTCAGAGTTAAATGCCATCTGTATCCAACTAAAGTAGTTGTCTTTGTGTGATTTGTTAAAATATGTGTGATATTGAAAATGGCTTTCTTTTTTTTAAAATATATTTTATTGATTATACCATTACAGTTGTTCTATTCCCCCCCTAAATC
>NW_028089246.1:0-1344 GCF_014824575.4 Sturnira hondurensis | reverse complement strand
CCCCTCAGCTCGGCTGCCCATCTCTGCCCCTCATCACGGTCTGGGTGAATGTGTCTCCTTTAACTCCCTGGTTGTGGGAATTCCATGCAGTTCGATTTTCTGGCATTCCTGGTTATTGTTTTGTTTTTACACTTGTTGTTTTCCTTCTTTTGGTCGTGGGAGGAGGCAAACTGTACTTACTTACACCTCCATCTTGGCCAGATGACACTTTCCTGCATCAGGTGATTCTTTTTTTAGACTTTTTTAAAAAATTGATTTCAGAGAAAGGGAGAGGGAAGGAGAGAAGGAGAGAGAAAGAGAGATTTATTGTTCCCCTTATTTACATTCATTGGTTGATTCTTGTGTGTGCCCTGACCTGGGGTTAAATGCACAACCTTGGCAAATGGGGTTGACACTCTCACCAATCGGAACTTCCCAGCCAGGGCCTAAAGCATTTTTTAACAAAGGGATCCTAGTATTTCTTTCTTTTCTTTTTTACAGTGGTCACACAATATTATATGGGTGTTAGGTGCGTAGCAGTGATTAGATATTCATAGAATTTACAAAGCGATCTCCCCATTAGGTCTAATTACCACCTGGTACCATGCACAGCTATTACAACAGGCCACAGCATGGCCCAAGGTGCATTCTTTCCACCGTATTTCCAAATGTGAAGCACTCTGTTGAATTACTAACGAAGGAATTGTCTGATTCATGGTTGTATTTTTTGAAAAAAAAAGAACACCCACAATATTAGTTGTTTTCATAACATGCACCCATTCTGGCAGACTTGAAAAATAATGGGTCTTCATCTCACTCCAAATTTTTTTCCCCCAGGTCGTCCTTTGCATCCCCATCACTGTTCTGTCACTGCCAATCTGTACTTTGTAATCCCTTCCCCTTTCCCTCCGGCCCCACACACCTCCTCCCACCCAGGGAAGAACAATTTGTGTGACACCTGACATTATCTTGTCTTTTTTTCCCTTAACCTTGTGGGGAAGAAGAAAAAACAACTTTGTAATTCTAATTTGTGGCCAACAGGTTCATTTGGAAGATGGTGATTGGTCCTTACAGATGGGCGGGGCCTCTTTATTTCAGCACAATACAACATATCCTCATATTTTTTCTTGCTTCCTTTCATTGTTTGTATATTTAATCCTCACCTGAGGACCCGTTTTGTTGACTTTACACAGAGGGAAGAGGAGAGAGAGAGTGAGACTCGGAGAAAAACGTTGATGTGAGAGAGGAACATTGACCCTTTGCCTCCCATACCCACCTCCCTGGGGATCAAACCAGCAACCTGGGCGTGTGCTCTGGCCAGGGATCCAACACCCCAAGTACTGCTTTGAGGGGCAATGCTCCAAC
>NW_028089245.1:0-535 GCF_014824575.4 Sturnira hondurensis | reverse complement strand
AGAGAGGAAGGGAAGTGGGGGAGAGAGGTCAGCCCGAGAGAGAGAGAGAGAGAGGGGAGGCAGAAACATTGATCGGTTGCCCCAACCAGGAATCAAACCCACAAACTTTTGGTGTGTGGATGACTCTCTAACCAACTGAGCCACCCGGCCAGGGTGCACTTAACTTTCTTTCTGTAAGTAGAAATAATAGGCTCTAAAATAATAGTAAAGAGTATAGTATAGTAAATACATTGAATGTGTAACTTAGTCATTTATTGTCATTACCAAGTGCTGCGTACTGCACATACCTGCATGTGTGCTATTTTTCATGTCTGTCCACGCTGCTTCATTTAAACCAGCATCCCCCCAAACACATGAGCAGTGCGTTGCATTTTGACCTAACAATGGCAACGTTGCCTAACAATGGCAACGTTGTAAGGTCAAAATGCAACCAATCCATGGTTGTAAGGTCAATGCCCCATCAGGGCACAACCAATCCATGACAGTGTGACAATGTCACAAGGTGGCAGGAATTTTTCAGTTCCGTTATCATCTT
>NW_028089244.1:0-592 GCF_014824575.4 Sturnira hondurensis | reverse complement strand
AATATTGTCCCAGAGGTCCTTTAAACTATACTCATTTTTTAAAAGATTTTATTTATTTATTTATCTTTAGAGGGAAGGAGAGAGGGAGAGAAACATCAATGCATGGTTGCCTTTTGTGCATCCCCTGCTGGTAGTTAGCCTGCAGGGAACCATTGTGCAACCCAGGTATGTGCCCTGACTGGGAATCGAACTGCAATTGTCTGGTTTGCAGGCCCACGCTCAATCCACTGAGCTACACCAGCCAGGGCTACACTCATTTTTTTTAATGCTCTCTTTTTTTATGCTGTTCCAATTGGGTATTTTTTGCTACCTTATCTTCCAAATCACCAATTCTGTCTTCTGCTTCATCTAATATGGTGTTGATTCCCTCTAATGAATTCTTTATTTCAGTTATTGTATTCTTCATTTCTGATTAGTCCCTTTTTATGTTCTCTTTTTCTTTTATTTTTATGTTTCCTGTCTCATTGCTGAAGTTCTCACTGAGTTTATCTATGCTTCTCCCCAATTCACTGAGCATCCTTATGCCAGTACTTTGAATTCTTTATCTGATAGACTGCTTGTTTCTGTTTTGCTTAGCTCTTTCTCTGGGTTT
>NW_028089243.1:0-564 GCF_014824575.4 Sturnira hondurensis | reverse complement strand
ACTGACTAGTACAGTGAAGTCAACACTGTTCACACATGCACATTCCAGTCCACTCTCCTTGGCTGCCAGGTTACATCGATGTCCCACAAACTGTTCTCGTTATATTAACAACGGCTGGAATTTTCAGAACAGATCACAAGTATATGTATTAAAAGTATTTATGTTTCATTTTATGCACTCAAATAAATGTGCCATAATCTACTCAACCAGTTTCCTATTTTTGGTTATTTGGGTTGCTCCCAAATTTTTATTTTATGGAATAAAATTCTGCTGTGAATTTCACACTTATAAAGGATGGTTATCAGTAAGATTATGGAGCCGGTGAGTATACTTACTTGTACACTTTTTAGTACCTATTGCCAAAATGCTTTACAAGGGTTATGCTGGTCTATTGCTAATGATGTGAGATGTGAGAGAATACTAATATAGTTGATACACAAAGCCTTTTTTTGACCATGAAGGTAATAAAAATAAACAATTCAATGGATGTAATTACATATCATTACATCATACTGTAAAAGAATTTTGTGTTTTTAAAACCTTAGCCTATCATTTTTCAGGCCT
>NW_028089242.1:0-1057 GCF_014824575.4 Sturnira hondurensis | reverse complement strand
ATATAATCCTAGCAATGGAATTGCTGGGTCAAAAGGTAGGTCTATTTTTAGTCAAAAGGTAGGTCTATTTTTATAAAAATATGGAACCATATTTTTATATGGTTCCATATAAAACTATTTTTAGTTTTCTTAGAAAACTCCGTACTGTTTTCCATAATGGTTGTACCAGTCTGCAATCCCACCAACAATGGATTAAGGTCCCCTTTTCCCCACAACCTCTCCAACATTTGTTGTTTGTTGCTTGCTTTATGATAGCCACCCTGACCCATGTAAAGTGGTATCTCATTGTGGTTTTAATTTGCTTCTCTCTGATATCTAGCGATACTGAGCATCTTTTCACATGTCTCTGGATCCTCTGCATGTCCTCCTTGGAGAAGTGTCTGTTCAAGTTCTTTTTTTGTTTTATAATTGGGTTAGTTGTCTTCTTATAGTGAAGTTGTGTAAGTTCTTTGTATATTTTGGAGATTAAAGCCTTGCCTGCGGTATCATTGGCAAATCTATTTTCCCATACAGTCGGTGGTCTTTTATTTTAATGCTGTTTTCTTTAGCCACGCAGAAGCTTTTAATTTTAATGAAATCCCCTTTGTTTATTCTTTTCTTTATGTACCTTGCTCTAGGGGACATATCAGTAAAAATGTTAGTGCATGAAATATTCAATATTTTTTTGCCAATGTTCTCCTCCAGGACCTTAATGGTGTCACGGCTTATATTTAAGTGTTTTATACACCTTGAATTTATTTTGGTGTATGGTGTAAGTTGGTCCTCAAGTTTCCTTTTTTTGCACGTAGCTATTCAGTTCTCACAAGACCATTTGTTGAAGAGGCTATCTTTACTCTATTTTATGTTACTGCACCCTTTGTTGAATATTAAATGGCCGTAGGGACTTGGATTTACTTCTGGGTTCTCTGTTCTGTTCCATTGGTCTATGTGCCTGTTTTTATACCAGTACCAGGCTATTTGATTACAGTGGCCTTATAGCATATTTTGGTATCAGTTACTGTGATTCATCCTACGTTGTTATTCTTTCTCAAAATTGCAATTGGGGTCATTTATGGTT
>NW_028089241.1:0-603 GCF_014824575.4 Sturnira hondurensis | reverse complement strand
TGGGCTCCAGGAAAAGCAGCCTGCACTGGCTAGGCACACCCAGACTGAGTCTATTTTGAGCCTCAAATCCATCATCTTGGACCCCATCAAGAGAATCAAAACCACCAAAAATATCTTGTCTCACAGTCTCACTCTCTCTAAGATCTGAGAACCAAAGATTGCCCCAGCATCACAAATGAATTCGTCTTACCGTGGTGACAGTGGGTGGCACCCATGCAGCCCTTGAACGTGGGCAAGGGGTCCTTTCTCTGGCCCTCCTCCAACTCTGCTCTTCCCCCCGGGGTGAAGAACCTGTGAGGCCAAGGGCACCCACCCACCCCAAATCAGTGCCCTCTTCCAGAACATTCTTGGGGCACTCAGGATTTCAGAATTTCCTGTTCAGTTGTCCCCAAACTTGGGATGAGCCTGTCTTCCCAGTGCCCCTCCTCCAGAGGGGACTGAGTGGCCAGGCAGTAGATATTGCTGGGGGATGTGAGCAGGGTTTGGATGTGAGGCATGGGGTGTCCACACAGGGGGGCATAAGACCCCTTGAGACATAGGATGGAGCCAGAGCTGGGGAAGGAAAGGGGCAGGTGTCGGAGGGCTCGGCCCACACGCCAGATT
>NW_028089240.1:0-625 GCF_014824575.4 Sturnira hondurensis | reverse complement strand
AGCAGGAGTGTTAGGAAATATGAGTGAGTTCAGTGATAAACCCCCCAAAAGGCTTCTGATGCAATGTGTATACCTTGTCAGGACTAAATTCATGTCTTATATACCTCAAGTGTCACTTTGCTTAATGCAAATAAAAGAAAGTAGAATTATATGACCTGGCTTTTTTTTTTTGCAACATTCATTACATTTATTTTACTGAATACAGTTAAAAAAAACAAACCAAAAAACTTGTACTTAAAACTAGCCCAACTAGGTGGACTGGGCCGACGCCATCCCCACCCCCTTCTATGTAGACATAACTGGAACCATATCAGACAGCAAGCACTCATGTATGCATACTTTGCCTTTCCTGTTGAACATGAATGAATGGACTTCTCTGAACCAGGAGAGACAAATGAAATTTTACAAGATACAGGCACTTTATGCTCCCGGTTTTAGAAATAAGCCAAGTGAAAAATATTTAATAAAAGTAATTGGAACAGAGAAAGTTTTAGTAGTCCTAACATTAATTTTAGTGACTGCACTCAATGCAGACACACAGCATCCAACAAGTAAAACAAACAAAAGTTTAACAACTGGGGTTAATGGGCATATATATAAAAATAATTCAAATGTCCTACAACTG
>NW_028089239.1:0-1375 GCF_014824575.4 Sturnira hondurensis | reverse complement strand
ACCATCTGGTCCAGGGCTTTTGTGTGATGGGAGTTTTTTGATTACTTCTTCAATTTCATTTGCTGTTATTGGCCTGTTCGGGTTTTCTGTTTCTTTTTCATTGAGTTTTGGAAGATTACATTTTTTTAGAAATTTGTCCATTTCACCAAGGTTTTCAAATTTCTTGACATACAGCTCTGCATAGTAATTTCTTACAATCCTTTCTATTCCTGTGGTATCAGTTGTAATCTCTCCTCTTTCATTTCTGATTGTATTTATTTGTGTCCTCTCTCTTCTTTTCTTGATGGGCCTACTTAAAGGTTTGTCTATTTCATTTATCTTTTCAAAAAACCAACTCCTGGATTCATTGATCTTTAGAATTGTGCTTTTAGTCTCTATGTCATTTAATTCCACTCTGATCTTGGTTATTTCCTTCCTTTTACTTGCTCTGGGCTGTCTTTGTTGTTGTTCCTCGAGTTCTTGGAGGCATCGGGTTAGGTTGTTTGTTTGAAATGTTTCTATCCTCTTTAGTTGAGCCTGTATTGCTATGAACTTCCCTCTCAGGACTGCCTTCACTGTGTCCCATAAGTTTTGGGTTGTTGTGAGTTCATTTTCATTTGTTTCCAGAAGCTTTCTGATTTCTTCCCTAATTTCAATCTTGACCCATTTGTTGTTTAGTAGCCTACCATTCAATCTCCCTGCTTTTGGGTGTTTTGTTTTTTTTCCTGTGGCATTGGTTTCCAATTTCAGTCTCTTGTGGTCAGAGAAGATGCTTGGTATGATTTCTATTTTCCTGAAGTTTTTGAGACTTGTTTTGTGTCTTATCATGTGATCTATCTTTGAAAATGTTCCATGTGCACTTGAAAAGAATGTGTATTTAGTTTCTTTGGGATGAAGGGCTCTATATATATCAATTAGGTCCATTTCATCTAGAGTGTCGTTTAATGCTGCAATATCTTTGTTGATATTTTGTTTGGGAGATTTGTCCATTTTTGACAGTGGAGTGTTAAAATCCCCTACTATAATTGTGTTGCTGCCAATATCTTTCTTGAGTTCCTCTAGGATTTTCTTTATATATTTGGGTGCTCCTGAGTTGGGTGCATATATGTTTATGATGTTAATATCTTTTTGGTGGATTCTTCCCTTGAGTATTATGAAGTGACCTTCTGGGTCTCTCTTTATAGCCTTTTTTTTTGAAGTCTATTTTGTCTGATCTGAGGATTGCTACTCCGGCTTCTTTTGTCTTGTCCATTTGTTTAGAAAATTTGTTTCCATCCTTTCCCTTTCAGTCTGTGGTGGTCTTTTGACCTGAGGTTGGTCTCTTGTAGGCAGCATATTTGTGGATCATGCTTTCTTAACCATTCAGCTATTCTATGTCTCTTAATTGGTGCATTTA
>NW_028089238.1:0-2148 GCF_014824575.4 Sturnira hondurensis | reverse complement strand
TCTGGAAGCAGGAGGGACACCCTGTTGCTCCATATTTGCTGCAGTGCCTCTTACTGCAACTCCCTGTAACAGACTGGTCACACTTTCTCTTCTGATGCTGGGACTGGGCAGCTCCCTGGGGCCCCCAAACTGCAGGACAGGCAAGGCCTGAGGCAGGGACAGGATCCAGAGGGAGCTCAGGGGGCAGCAGGCTGTTGGCAGAGACTCAGAGGAAGGACAGGCTGGGCAGGTCTTCATTCTCACTGCACCTGCCCACTGGCCTGCAAGTCTCCCTAATAGGAGAGGTCTCTCTGGGAATGGAGGCAGCCCTGCGCCCCAGTGCAGAGTAGGAGTGCCTAGGACCCTGGGGAGTAAGAGGGGGCATCGAGCCTGCAGTGGTGGGCACTCCTGATGTCCTGAAAAGACAGCAGAGGCTTTGGGCTTAGACAGGTGGGCATTTTCTTGACCATGACTTTGGCACTCGTTGAAGTGAGTCTGTGGTGGGGAGGTTTTGTCACTGACCCACAGCTGGGGGCCATGGCCATGCCTCCGGGCCTCTTGGCTGGCCCAAGATTCAGAAGGACTTGAGTCCCATTGGGGTGCACTGTGACTCAGGGGTGCCTGTACATCCTCCTCCTCCTTCTAGGCCAGGAGTCATTCCTCAACCAGCTGGGAGGAGGAGGTGGACAGTGACTGGCTCGGTACATCCACGTGAGTGGAGGAAGTACATAGGTGCAGGGACAATGACATTGGGGGCAGGTAGGAAGGGGATGACACTATGACTTGAATCCAAAACAGACATGTGGCTCTCATGCTGTCCTCCTGTGCCATATTCCCAGCTTTGTGTTCTTCCCTCCCATCCTCTCCTTTCAGTTCTCATCTCTTTACCATCAATCTCTCCTTCCTGTCACCCTTTCCTTCCTGTAATCCTCCCCTTCTTATTATCCTCTCTTTCTTGTTGTCCTGTACTATACCCACCCCAGAGCTAGTCCCTCAACATGCCATGCCTACAGGCAAGGACATCTTGGACAGAATCATGTGAGCCCCTGTCCTGTGTTGCTCCTTGCACTGGTTTACTGAGTGCTCCTTCCCTTGGGTAACCTAGAGTCCCTCCTTTTCTGTCTGACAGAGGTCCACTCTGTCTCCTAACTCACCTGGGGTCTGTCCGTCACATGGCTCACCTGGGCAGGAGTGAGTCATCTCCCCTGCTCCATCAAGTCCTCAGCTGGGGCCAAGACGTCCAAATGTGCTTCTAGGGAAAGCAACTGTGCCAGAAATTAGGGGGGAATGACCTCCGACCCCTGGGACAGAAGGAAGAGGCCGTGAGCACCCCTGGCAGGGAGTGATCTGCGAGTCAGTATGACCTGCAGGAAAAGTGGAAAAGCAGAGGTCCACCCCACACTCTACTATAAGGTGAGTGTTTTACAACCCATGGTCTTCAGCTACAGACACACACACAGGAACATACACACAAACACAAGGGCACACACACATAGCACACACACAACATACAACATGCACACTCTCACATACACTCACACACACAGAAACCCAGCTCAGGAACAAGGAACAGAGCTCAATCTTGTCTGTCTGGGCAGAATCCCAGTGTGGGGCCTGGGGAGCTCTGTAGACCCTGGAGCTCTGAGCCAGTTCACCTTGACAACAAAGTCTTCCTGGCAACACAGCTTGTCAATGTAGCTTAGAGGACTGGGGTCCAGAAAGGTCCCCTCTTCCTGCTTTGACTCCTTTCTGTCCTCTTTCAATTCTTTACCTGACAGCCCCAGGGCTGAGAGGGCCAACAACACTAGGTTTTCTATGATGTCCCTGTACCCTTTCAAAGCCCCAGGGAGAATGTCCTTTTGTGCCTTGGTGTTCAGGGGCCGCTGGGGTCTGTGGGTGCCCTGGGCATTGGGTACCACCTTTCTGGCAATGTGAGCTGGGGAAGAGAGGGAAGAGGAGGGAGTGTGAGGGGCTCCAGCTTCCACCTCTGGGGCATATAATGGTGAGGGCAGTGCAGGGGGACACCAACATGGTGCAGCTAGCCCAGGCCCTCTGAAGCCATGTGATCTTAGGAACGGAGAGGTCAGAGGGGAACTTTCAAAAGAGTCAATTGTGAGGACGTGCTGACCTGCCTGTTCTCCACTGTCCACTCCCACCCCATCCAGCCAG
>NW_028089237.1:0-561 GCF_014824575.4 Sturnira hondurensis | reverse complement strand
AAGGCGGGTTTGGAGTGCTCAGATATCGAGGTGAGCGTTTTCTGCTTGTGACACTGACTGTCTAGGGGTAGTTATTGGGTGTCTGTCTCCAAAGGGGAAAGGCCGACCCAGGGTCCAGGCTGGCTGACCCCTCTCAGACGGTCCGAGCCCCTCCACAGGTGTTGAGTAGGATGAGGGGCAGTGAGTACTAATGCGCACAGTGAGTGTTTGTCTAGAACTCAAGGATTCTGCCCTGGGCCACATCAGAGTTGAGCCCCGCGGATGTTCTCCTTGTGGCTCCCGGTGACATGTGGTGGGAAAACATGATATGTGAACCCTCTAACATCCTCTGAGACTGGGTGTTTCAGTGTGCAAGTTTATCCATAAATCCAGGTACTGTTTGAGTCTAACATACAAAATATTCCATTTTCACTCCCACCCCCGCCCCCAAGGATTATTCCTTAAGTGAAGTCCTTTGAGACAATGTCACCATGGGGATTATTTTAAGCCGGAGAGGCTGCAGACCATTCTGGCAGGTTATTCGGGGTTAAACACTCTAGGGTTTCACAGACCAGGCTAAGC
>NW_028089236.1:0-48372 GCF_014824575.4 Sturnira hondurensis | reverse complement strand
GTCGCGCACAGCCCCGAGAAGCTGCCTGTGGCCCGCGGTATCTGGGGTATCGGGCACCGTCCTTCTCCGGGGGGACCCAGGCTTTCCCAATAGAGACTTCTCCACAAAGCCTGTCTCTCAGCCCAGCCCAATCCCAAAAGACCAGCAATGACAGTGTCCTTCTTAAATCCCTCGGGCTGGCGGGCTGGCGGGCTGGCGACCGCAGCGTCCGCAGCTGCCACCCTTTATGCCAACCCAAGTCCACGGGTCTCTGCCCGGCACTAATCCGCCTGCCTAGACGGGGAGGGGAGAGTCAGTTCTCTCCCGAGGAGTGCGCTGCCGGTCCACCGGACGCCGGCCCTCCATCGTTCACCCCGTCACCAGCGCCCCGGCCCTGGATTCAGACAGGGCTCCTGTTTCCTCCTGATGGTGCCAGCCCCCTTTGCGCGCCAATTCTCGTTGGTACTCACGCTCCACCAGAGTTCGCCTGCCCTGGGAGCGCCCGGGCCGGGCGCAGCCCGCGGCCTCCCTCGGGCGGGCAGCCGCTTTTGTCTTCACTCTCCTTCTGGATTCCTTGCCGACCTGCCGCTGTTTGGTTCCTCCGTTACACTCTCTGGTCTCCTATTTTCATAAATGTTGGGGAACTGTTGGTTGATTATGCTATTCTTCGGTAGATCTGCCCGGATTTTCCACCAGATGCACGAGAGCTGGGTTCCCTAGGTGCTACTCTGTCGCCATCTTAACCCTCCTCTCCCTATGATTACTTCTTTATCTGTTGATCAACAATTCTTTATCTGCATCAAGGGCATTCCCTGCCTGGAACACAATGGCTCAGATACCGGCTCAGTAGCTTGCAGACACCCTGGGGTACAAAGGTTGAATTGCTTGTGGACCTCCTGGAGTCATGTGGTCATGCATTCCAGTTCCAGGAATAACAGCTTTCCACATGCATTAATCACTTAAGCCTATCACCTAAGGCTAAAATCTTTAACTGGAGTACCCCTATTATTACCCCCACTTAGTTTTTAATTATCTTTTTTTCTATCAGATTAGTTTACAAACTAAAACAGCATAAGATACATTAGTGGTGGCATTGCAATTTGTCTAAAACAGTTTTAGTACAGTTTAAACAAGTTGCACATCTTCCAGCTGAGGCAACTTTAGCCTTTTAAAAAAAAACATTTCCTTGTTCTTTACAAAATACCATAGATCCCCAATGATCTTTCAGAGTACAAACACCTACAAGACATAAAATAAGTTGACATAGGTTCCAGTCCACTTTTCTTCTAGTTGGCTTTCTGGGGATCCTGTCTTCCAAGTCTTGAGTAGCACCTTATCTCCAGGCTCAGAGGAATGTATGGAACCTATAGGGGAGAGATTTACAATACAGCTCAGTTCATTAATCACAGCAAAGATCTGACTTAAATATTGTACATAGTTTTTCACTTCACTTCTTGATCTGCATACAGATTTACCATCCCAATCATATCCTGAAATGGTCACTCATACACAATTTCATAAGGACTCAATTGAATCCCATATCAAAGGGCCACCCTTTCCTCAGCAGGGCAAAGAGGTAAAACTTGGAGAGGAGTTTCTTGACACAATTTAGCTACATTTTCCTTCAAGGTGTGATTCATCTTCTCTACCTTTCCAGAAGCCTGAAGTCTCTATGCTGTGTGGAGTCTCCACTTGATTCCTAAAAATTTACTGACCTTCTGTGTAATTTCTGAATCAAAAGCAGACATCCATTTTCACTCTGGATGCTGCCAAGTAGGCCAAAACAAGGAATTATTTCCTTCAGTAAGGCTTTCATTACCTCTGAGTATTTCTCAGTTCCAGGCCTTCCAGAAGCCCACACAATGGAGTTTCCCTGATTCTCAATTTCCCCTGGCCAGGGTTGCTTTCCAGTTTCCCACAGTTTCCTAAGAACCTGCTGGATGTGCTCTGCAGGGACCTATAGGTAGAGTTGTTGTTCTTCTGGATAAAAGTGATCAACAAATCCCTTCCCAGAAGAGAAAAACTGTATCTCCCACAGCACATTCTAAGGCCTTCAAGAAAAATTTACTTTCAGTCTTCCAGAAATTGCAGTTACAGTTCAGCTAGAGATCTGTCGACCATGGAGTATATCATTCCAGTACCAATCAAAAAGGTCTACAATTTGTCCCCAGCACTGTTAGTTCAACCCAGATTCTCAGACTCTGACCTCTTTTTTCCTCACTTGGGGCTCCTATTTTTCCAGTGCCCTTTTCCCTTGCAGTATGATTGCCCTGCCCCAATAGACATTTGTCATCTGCCTAATTCGGTTCCCTTACAGTTTCGAGATGGAGAGGCCAGTTCAGACTCACCTCTTCTGGCTCCCTCAGATGAGTAAGGAGGAGGTACCCTGAGGGCTGGAGGGGTGGGGAGAGCCCTGACCATGCTGTCAGCAGCCATCCTGACTTCCTTGTCTCTTTCTCCTGAGCAGCTGCTCTCTGTCACAGGAAAATTCATTTTTTTCTCTGGACCATTTTTCCACTGCCCTGATCTTTGACAAAAAACTGATTGCAGTATAATACAGTAGTTTAAAGTCTCTTTCAGCAGACAGCATTCTCCTGAGTCCATATTATACTTAAGTCAAGTAGCATTTTTTTAGAAAAGCATTTTCTTAGGTTATTAAACATAGGTTGGCCATCTGCCAGAATGCACCCTGAGGGTTGTTTTCCAGAATGGCCGTCAATCTCATTCAAACCAAATCAAAAGCTTCTTCCCCTGCTCCATTCTCCCTGACAGAGCTCTCTGTAAGTCAGAAAGTGCCAGAGGCACCTTAACCCTGCAGAGGTCATACTGATCTGAAAGATACAAACAAACTCTTTTCTTAAATATTCTTACATATATTGGATGCATAGGTTCAAGGTCATGACTAGCTACACATTTGTACATGACTAATGTTAAGCCATGATGTTTAAGCCATCAGTTTGGTTATAACACACTTTCATAAGGGTGTGTGATATTTGATAGCAAATTGTATCTGTGATACACCACAAACTCTGAAGTCAGGGTTGGTGGCTTAAGCATAGTGTTATTGTTTGTGATGACTGTTACAAACATTTTGCAAAGCCAACAATTGAAGATTCTGATTAATTAATGTTAAGACACTTTTTGCTTTTATTTGTTTAGTAATATCCATGTTTCCATTATTTAAAAAGAAAAAAATTCATTCTTTATGATTTTATATTTCTTTTTTAATAATTTCTATATTGTAACTGAAATAAATCATGTATTTAATTATATAAATAAACTAAATGCAAATTTTCTGTGTTTTTAACTTTTTTTAGCATTTCAGCACATACTACTCATGAATGTATCTCTCAAATGCACACAAACTATGTTGTAATTTTTTTTACTGAAGCCAATATAGTTAATACCAGACAGAGCTCTGTAAACCAGGAGGTGCCTTAATTAACCCAGGACTATATTTCTGAACCAGAAAGCACAGTGATGCAATCAAAAGTGAAGGCAATGGACTTCCGCCAAGATGGAGGCATAGTGGAAACACTGTGCCTTCTCCCACAACCAAGTTTGAATACAACAAACGTTTGGAGAACAAAGACACAGACAAAGGACAGAAAATTGAATTATACGGAAGTCCGACTACATCTAACCGTTCAACAGGGACAGTAAGAGGGGCAGAGCCAGCAGCGAGCAGGGTTGGGCAGGACAGATCCCCCAACCTAGGCGCACAAGTGGCCTGGACCCAGGATGTGGGGCAGACTGACCGCGGTCGCACATTCGCAAACAGTGAGACGGACCATGCAGGCCCCAGGGGGCAAGGGCTGATGGCAGTGGCACACTCGCGTTCAGTGGGACGAAACACGCGGGCCCGGTGATGGTGGCAGCTGCGGCACCGGTGGGGGCCACGGCGGCAGGTGGCAGACGGGACACCATTGCTCCTCTTTGACCCCGCCCCCACATACAACGTCACAACCCAGCAACTTAGTTGCCCTGCGCTAGTGAACACCTTAGGGCTCCAATCCTGGTATGGAACAGGCAGGAACAGCCCAAAAGATGGTGCAAGAAGAACTCAAAGTCCCAGAGCCGATAACTCTCAGCGACCGAGAAATTGCCAGCCTCTCAGAAGCACAATTCAAGACACTGTTTATCGGGATGCTAACAGAACTGGTTGATTATAGTCACAAATTAGAGGAACATATGAAGGCTAAACTAATTGAAATGAGGGGAGATGTCCAGGAACCCAATAGCGATGGAAAGGAAACTGGGACTCAAATCAATGGCATGGACCAGAAGGAAGAATGAAACATCCAACCAGAAAGGAATGAAGAAATGAGAATTCAAAAAAAATGAGGAGAGGCTTAGGAACCTCCAGGACATCTTTAAACGTCCCAACATCCAGATTATAGGGGTACCAGAAGGGGGAAAGAAACAGCCACGAGTGGAAAACTTATTTGAACAAATAATAAAGGAGAACTTCCCCAGTCTGGCAAAGGACATAGACTTCCAGGAAATCCAGGAAGCTCAGAGAGTCCCAAAGAACTTGGACCCAAGAAGGAACACACCAAGGCACATCATAATTACATTAGCCAAGACTAAAATGAAGGAGAGAATCCTAGAAGCAGCAAGAGATAAGGGGACAGTCACCTACAAAGGAGTACCCATCAGACTGTCAGTGGATTTCTCAAAAGAGACCTTACAGGCAAGAAGGGGCTGGAAAGAAGTATTCCAAGTCATGAAATCCAAAGACCTACAGCCAAGATTGCTTTATCCAGCAAAACTTTCATTTAGAATGGAAGGACAGATAAAGTGCTTCTCAGATAAGGTCAAGTTCAAGGAGTTCATCATCACCAAGCCCTTATTATATGAAATGCTAAAGGGACTTATATAAGAAAAAGAAGATGAAAAATATTAACAGTGAAAGGACAGCAAACTCACAGTTATTAACAACCACACCTAAAACAAAAGTAAACCAAGAGGACAGCTAGATCAGGAGTGGAACCATAGAAATGAAGAACACATGGAGGGTTAGCAACAGGGGAGTGGGAGGAGGAGAAGGGGGGAGAAGGAACAGAAAATAGCATAGAGGGTAGGTAGAAAATAGATAGGGGGGAGGGCAAGAATAGTGGGGGAATATAGAATCTAAAGAACTTGAGACACGTGGTTATAAACTAAGGGGGGGAGAATGGTGGGGGAGGGAGTGTGGGGTGAAGGGGAATGAAGGGGGGAATAGAAGAACTGTAATGGTATAATCAATAAAATATATTTTAAAAATAAATAAAGATAAATAAATAAAATATTTTTTTTAAAAGTGAAGGCAATGGAGAGAGCAAGAATCAGTGATGGAGAATCCCCAAGTGAAATCAGAAAGCTGCCAGGGCATCACCAAATCTGCACCTCAGGAACCCCCAGTCCAAGCAACCAATGGGATTCCCCAACAAATACCCAGATTTACCAGAGAGTCCCAAAGTCCGTCCCACTAGAGCCGCCAGAATATGAAACCAGAAAAGTCAAGATTCATGCTGTCTTTCACTACCAGAACCAATCAGTAGAGACAAGGAGTCCGTCTTTACAAGTGCTTTATTCAAATAGTGACAATCTGAGAATATTGTGGGTTATGCACTCTCAAAAACCCTCTTAACTTCTCTTTCCAACACAAAATTTTTATAAGGAAAAGAAAGAGTGGGTAAGGGGTTTGGAAATTGGATAAGAGTTGCAGTCTGGCAGGAATTTTTCTAGTACTTCTTTCTCTGTTGATCAACAATACTTTATCTGCATCTAGGGCATTCCCTCCCTAAAATGCAGTGACTCAGATACTGTCTCCAGGGCTTGCAGACCCCCTGGGGTACAAAGGTTGAATTACTTTTCAACCTCCCGGAGTCAGGTAGGTCACTCATGCTGGTTCCTGGACTGATGGCTTTCCACATTCAATAGTCACTTTATCCAATCATCTAAGGCTAAAATCTTTAACTCTTGAGTTCCCCTATCATTATGATCAAAGAACTCCTCCTTTCCCCAAAATGATGAAATGCAGGATGTAACTGTGCCATCACTGATTATGCATATAACTATTCAAATTCAGTCAAAGTCCCTCTGAATATTCTGTTACCTATAGGGAACACTGTAAAGGTTATTTCCAATAACTGGTATACAAAATAAAAATGTGAAGGAAAGATGAAAATGTTTAGCACATGCAAATGAGCACATATATCTAAAACAAGCAAATTGAAAGCACACAAAAGTACTACAGTCTTTGTTTCTGTCATGGGTCACAAGGCTGTAAAAGTGATATCTATGGCTTCCTTCATCCATTCCTACTGTGTATTTCTGTTAGCTCTTTCTGTTAGTGTAGGTAGCTAGATATTAATAAAAGGAAGGAAGTGAAGTGAAGCAGACATTATTAAGCATAATAACACTGGGAATCATGAGCTGCTTGCTTTGCCAGGAAGTTACAATTTCACATACAACCCAGGGAAACAACAGTCTGTCCCCTCACCCCCCAGATCCATGAGGGAAGGGATAGAACAATGAAGAGGGAAGTAAGCACCTGTGGACTATGAACCAAAATGGCGACCATAGAGGCATGTCAGTCTGGCCTGAAAAATGAAAATCCTTCAGAGGGTAGACCCATCAGAAGTCCTCAAATCTTGGGAAGGTGATTGCTTATTTTGCAAGTATTTTTATTTTTATTTATTGACTTTAGAGGGGGAAGGAATGCAGAAGAGAGAGAGACATTGATTTGTTGACTTTGGCATGTACCCCCACCCGGGATCAAACCCCAAACCCGGCATATCCAGATGCTGCTCCAACCAACTGAGCCATGCTGGCAGGGCTTGATTGGTTCTCCAGAAGCCAAAGACAATATAATCCCAGGGAACAAATTTGCTCACTCTCTCTGTCTCTCCATGAACTGGGCATACCCTAATTGTTCACAAATTCTCTCCATAGTAACCATGTCACTATAGCAGCCAGGTGGCCAATAGCAGTGCAGGCTCCAAACAGAGGCTCCAGGCAGGGCCCTGGTACAGTAGCATAACCAGGAACAGGGTCAGGTTACCTGGATGGGGATTCGGACTGCCAATGTCAGAACGATGAAACAAAGCTCTGGACACTGTCCTCTGTTTTGACCTTGCTGAAGACATGGTTGGAGTTTTTCTGTGGTGGGATGTGTGGAGATAGGACACAAGGACAGCCTTTTAATTCCATTTCACCAGCAACATTTCCACTGCCTTCAAACAAAACCTCTTTGCTCCTCCCCTGGTTGAGTGACACAACCCTTTATTTCATAAAGATCTGGATCTTCAAATTTTCCTGTTTGGGTTTTGGTTGTTACAGTTCTCCATTAGCTTTACCATTGGCCATATAGTATTTCTTGTTTTTATTGTGTAGAAGCAAAACAATTTCCTCTTGCTAATCAGAATCAATCACTCCAACAAATAGACTTTTTTTTCTTCCATGTTGGTTGGATGACTCAGGTAGTTTCATGATTCACTGAGTGGAGCCACTGTTAGTCACCCGGTGAAAGAAGTCTTCCATTAGGGAGAAGATCTCAAAATCAACACAGTGAAAAGTTGCGTGCCTGGGAATCTACAAGTCTGTTAGTAAATTATGAAGCGTAATACTAAGAGGAGCTGATCCCATATCCACCTTTTGATTCCCAGACCCATGTATGGTGACTTTGTGGGCTATAGTAACATATAAGATTCTCTGTTTCAAAGCACATGCTGAATCCTTTTATACAAAGCCCCATCCTGGCAGGGCATTATCTCCCACCTGGCACTGGAACTCACCCTCTAGTAAGCTATTCCAACTTCGATTTAAGCCAGCTGCTTCTCAGTGACGGGGTGTGTAGTAGAGCATTTAGTAGGTTGATCACGTGAAAAGTCAGAATTATTAACTTCATTAATAAAATAACTCAGAATTTCCACTTTATTCTTATAAAATTTTTATTTCAGGAATTTTCTCATAAAATATGAAATTATATAAATAAACAAATTATTAACAAAGAAAGGAAAATGGAAGAAGGAAGACTACTTGGATTTCTGGGAAAGAGTTAGGGTTGGGGGTGGTAATATGATCTCCCAGCTGTTTCAGGTCCCTGATGTAGAACTTATTTTCGTCATCTTCTACTTGAGTTCAAAATCAAAAGAGACTTGTAGTTCTTCTCATAGCAATCTACACAAAGTGCCCACCATAGTTCCTTTGGTCAAGTGGCTGAGCCAATGACAGTGAGTCACCTGAAAATAGGTGTAGAAGAGAGTCTGATCAAAAATAGGAAGAAGGGAAAGGAATACTAATTGAACACAGATTTCTTATGCATAATTTAATGTCTCTAACACCCTGTTACATCCTTTTAACCTTATAGAAAGAAATGACTCAAACACCTGTAGTACATACAATCATATCACTATGCCCTAAAAATTACTGTTGATCTCCTGGTTTGCCATTTCATTAAGATGACCTATTGGTCACAATCTATTTACTATCTATATATTTTGAGGGCTCCTATGCATGTCTCTTTTTATATATTACAGTGTAAGCTAAAAAGCAGGAAGCTTCCTCTTCCTTCTTCTCCTTCTTCTCCAGATTATCTGCCACTCCCCAAGGCTTTAAGAACACAGAGATTGTAACAGCTCCTCATACCTTTCTTTCCACCCTAGACAAAAATATTTATACTGGGCAATAAGTTTAAACCAAGATCAGTGAACCCTCAGTATACCCTGCACTTTTAATCAATATTTCTAGCACAGTTGGCAATGCTAAACTTACTACATAATTAATTGTGACAATGTTAACATATCAGAATCCTTCTCTAATACTCCAAGAATGAAATCATGCAAAATTAGAATGAAGTCAAGAAAAAAATCTATTGCTGGGGGAATAAAGCACCCAAAGAATGATACACACAAATTTCTGCTATAGATTTATGGAGTTTAAGATATGAAAATAATAGGAAGCTACAGACATAACCGAGAAAAGTCCTTGCACAAAAACTGATGAATTCTAAATCTTCATTCTCTTTCTAAGTATAGAAACAGTTGCCAGAACTAACATGACCTTGACAGTTTTCAAAGCCCTTCACAGATTTCATCAATCTCTTACTGTTGACCAAGAACTTTTCAGAATTCCTGACTAGAGGCACTTACACTCAGAGAAAATATTCTGACACATTGTGACTGGCACAGTGAGACACAAGGGGAAATAATCCAAGAAATTGTCTGTGAATGACCAAGTAGACATGGACATGGGGAGTTCATTTTCTGTTCTCTGAGTTGATAGATAATATGGTAAATAAAAGCCCACAGGGTCAATCCCTTAAAGCAGTCATCATCAAGGCAAGTAAAACATCTGATTAAATAAGACCATTCTCTCCCTCATCATTCTAAAATACTATCTATTATTATGTAGGTTCTAAAAGAGCAAATAGCTTTGAAATAATGTATATATGGCATGGAACTGTGGGATTATGTAAAATGCCTGGGTCTTCACACCTCTCTTTGCCTCACTTGCTAACATATAGCATAAGATTGTTAAAAAACACCAAAGGAAAAATAGCCTTCATCCAATTAGATGAAGCAAAAACCCGAGGTTTCTAGGACAAAAGGAATTCTGCCTCAAGAGTCCAACATAGAAATCCAGCCTGAATTTGGTCCTCTCTGTCTGCCCTATGGATTTAGGATTTAAGACTACAACTTCAACTCTTTCCTGAATTTTCAGCCTACATAATAACTTTTGGACTTCTCTGTCTCCACAGTCACATGAGCCAATTTCTTAAATAAATTTCTATAGGTGGGACAACTCTTATGGCCAAAACCTCCCTGCACAAGAACACATCTTAAGTCTGAGAAAACTCCACTAGGCTGAGTGGTTTGTGTTCGGCTCCCCCTGTGGTCCCAGACACTGTGTCACTCAGAGCACAAAAGTACACAGCTGAGTCTCTCCAATGGATTGAGGATTTCTTCAGGTTGAAGGAAGATTCATTCTGCTTTAATTCAGCCCCAAAGCCTTCAATGCCTTGAGCCCAGCTATTTCCTGAAAAGTGCTTGACGAGAAGCTGGAGGCCTTGGCTGGGGTATTGGACATACCAGTAGAGATAAGGAACTCCAGCATAAGAATAGTTGCACTTAAGCTCCAGTGAGGCTTCTTCAGAGACACTGACGTGGCTGTCAGGCTGAGTCACTGTCTGGGCTCTGGCATCTCCTGCAACATCAATGTTTTATTGGTGAAAACAGGGCAGACTCCTCTGTGGAGGAGTATTTCTAGTGGGAAGTATTTCTAGTCAGAATCTGCAGAACTATAGATCATTATGAAATTTTACTTACTCAGGACAAATATCATCTCCAGTACTGAGAGTAGCAACAGAAGCATGGCTGAGCAGTAGAAATGCTGTGGGCTCTTTTCTGGAAAATCTCCTCTGAGCAGGCAGGAAAGTAGCTGCAGAAAGCAAGTCCTTAGAAGTAAAAGATGTAGGGAATGGTAGGATGGACAAGTTCCTTGCTGGGTAAAAATACAAAGTCTGCCAAGATGAGCCTGGAGCTCTCTGATGTCTGATGCTAGTCACTTGTCTGTCTGCAAAGTATTCAGACAGCTGCAGGAGGAGGAGCCCAACACAGGACACTGATCCACAAGATCTCTAGTTTGTGCAGCATCGCCCTCTGGAGGCCAGGTGCAGAACCAAAGTTCCCGAGAACTTGTTAGTGTTTTCATCCTTTCATGAGACATATCAAAAGTTCCATGTATCCACATATCAAAAGATCTCTCCCCAAATGAATTGTTTTTGATTCCCTGACTGAAAAAAAGTGTTCACAAGGAAACATCTTGCCGATGTGGAAGAGGTGAAGGAAGCAAACAAAAAAACAGCAGAAGCACTAAAAGGCATGAAAATCGACAAGTTCAAAAGCTATTGTTAGCAATGGGAAAAAAATCTCATAAATGCATTACATCAAATGCAGATAACTTTGAAGGGGATTGGAATTTAAACATGTAAGAATATATACACAATTTTTATAAATAAGTTTGGGTTTGGGGACCCTGTCATATACTCACTTTCCATTCTTTCTCAATGTCTTCCTAAATAAAAGAATAAAAATATAAAAGAGAACAAACCCAAATCCATAAGTAAAAAAAAAGTAAGGATTATCTGAATGGGAGATATTTATACCCATTTCAAGAATTCAGAAAGTAGATGGGCTCATATTAACATGTAAGTTAGGATAGGGAAAAGAAAACATAATATAAAACCCATAAGGACCCATCCTCTCTGGCCTTCAGGGTGGTGGTCCTTTCACCTACTGTCCACATTGCTGGGCACTGGCAAACTCTGATGTGTCCAAAGTCAAACACCACAGGATTTTTGATGCCTTGAAACAGTGCTGTTTCCTCTGAACTGGTAGAATAGAAGGAATTCTCCCATCTTTAATGGTGGTAAATGTAGTGTGTTTTAGTTAAAGAAAAATAAGATCAGAAATGGAATGTTCTCGTTTAAGAATTTTGACAGGATTCTAAGAAATTCATATAGTGATTGCCAGAAAGATAAAAGTCTCCATAGGCAGCCCAGAACACCATAAACTTTGGTCCATTAAAAACAAGAAAATACATTTTTTAATTTTTTAAATAGAAGAAGAAAAAAATGAAAATGAAAATACTGGTTTTCAGTACTGAAAAAAACATAGTCTTGACTTCCGGCCAAGAAGGAGGCCCAGGTAGACACACTGTGCCTCCTCGCACAACAAAAAGAAGGACAATGACAAATTTAAAAACAAAAAACAACTAGAACTGACAGAAAAGCAAACTGTATAGAAGACCAACAACCAAGGAGTTAAAGGAAAAACATTCATCCAGACTGGTAGAAGGGGCAGAGATAGGCAGCCGGGCAGAGAGGACTCTTGGCACGAACCAGGTGAGGCAGTGGCTTGCAGACTGGGTGACTCCACATTCGTGTGCAGATAAACCTGGAGGAACACCTAGAGGGCAAGCTACACTGCACAACCCAGGGTTCCAGCACAGGGAGATAAAGCCTCAAAACCTCTGACTGAAAACACCTGTAGGAGCTGAGGCAGCAGGAGAAACTCCCAGCCTCACAGGAGAGTTCATTGGACAGACTCACAGGGTCCTAGAATGTACACAAACCCACCCACCCAGAAATAAGCACCAGAAGGGCCCAATTTGATTGTGGGTAGCAGGGAATGTGACTGAAAACCAGCAGAGAGTAGAGCAATACCACTGTTCCCTCTCAGACCCCTCCCCCACATACAGTGTCACAATTCAGCGATGTGAGTTGCCCCACCCTGGTGAATACCTAGGGCCCCACCCCTTACTACAAAACAGGCATGCAGAGACAAAAAAAAAAAAAATGGCCCAAATGAAAGAACAGTTCAAAGCTCCAGAGAAAATACAACTAAGCAACAAAGAGGTAGCCAACCTATCAGATACATAGTTCAAAACACTGGTTATCAGGATATTCCAGGAACTCACTGGGTACTTCAACAGCATAATAAAGACCCAGACAGCAATGAAGGTTGCATTATGTAAAATAAAGAAAAATGCACAGGAAACCAACAGTGACAGGAAGGAAACTGGGACTCAAATCAATGATTTGGAGCAGAAGGAAGAAACATTCAGCCAGAAAGAATGAAGAAACAAGAATTCAAAACAATAAGGAGGGCTTAGAAACCTCCAGGACATCTTCAAATGTTTCAACCTCCAGGACATCTTCAAATGTTTTCAACATAGGGGTGCCAGAAGAAGAAGAGAAAGACAAAAAAATTAAAAACTTATTTGAAAAAGTAATGATGGAGAACTTCCCCAATCTGCCAAAGGAAATAGACCTTCGGGAAGTCCAGGAAGCTCAGACAGTCCCAAAGAAGTTGGACCCAAGGAGAAACTCACCAAGACACATCATAATTACAAGAGAGAATCTTAAAAGCAGCAAGAGGAAAGGAGAGAATTACCTACAAAGGAGTACCCATAAGACTGTCAGTTGATTTCTCAAAAGAAACCTTGCAAGCAAGAAGGGGCTGGAAAGAAGTATTGAAAGTCATGAAAGGCAAGGACCTACATCCAAGATTATTCTATCTAGCAAAGTTATCCTTTATAAATAGAAGGGTAGATAAAGTGCTTCCCAGGTAAGGTCAAGTTAAAGGAGTTCATCATCACCAAGCCCTTATTATATGAAATGTTAAATAGATTTATCTAAGAAAAAGATCAAAATGTGAACAGTAAAATGACAACAAACTCACAGCTATTAACAACCAAACCTAAAAACAAAAACAAACTAAGCAAACAACTAGAACAGGGACAGAATCACAGAAATGGAGATCACATGGAAGGTTATCAACAGGAGAGTGGGAGGGGGAGAGAGGGGGAAAAGGTACAGAGAATAAGTAGCATAGATGGTAGGTAGAAAATAGACAGGGGGAGGTTAAAAATAGTATAGGAAATGTAGAAGCCAAAGAACTTATACGTATGACCCATGGACATGAACTAAAGGGGGGAAATGCAGGCAGGAGGGGCTGTGCAGAGTGGAGGGTAATAAAGGGGGTAAATGTGACAATTGTAATAGCATAATCAATACAATATATTTTAAAAAAAACATAGTCTTTGACTAGTTGTATCATGCCTGTCCCATTCTTAAAAATAGATTCATTCTTCTCAAATTTTTAGTACTTAAGGCATGAGTAAAAACAAGTAAGCATTCTAATTTTCAAGTGGATTCTAAAAATTATACAAAAGCAGGAATGTCAAAAATTGGAGAAGCAATCTCCACAAGGATAAATTTCACTCTTCCTTTCTTTCTTTTTTGGCTAGGTGGCACGCTTTTCTCTGATTTCAGGGTCCTGATGGCACAGTGGCAAAACACAATGCTAAAATGGAAAGAAACACCCTCATGACAAACATGCAGTACGCATTAAGTGCCAGACTAATCCCCAAACTGGACATGCATGGGGATGTCCATGCCAGAAGAACAAAGCTGTGATGTGAACCACCATTTAAGTCTCAGTCTCACTGCTGAGTAGACACGTGCAGGACAGACTCCAGCCAATGTAGTGGCAGTTTTAGAAACTGACCTGAGATTAGACCCACCCACACAAGTGTCATACTACTCACTGAGCTACACCTGACTATGGCAGACCCAAACCAACATAGCAAATGATTAGAGAACTGTTGAGGCACAATGCACAAAAGGAGAGAAAAAACTTACAGTCTGAACTGAACTAGGTTGATTTCCTGCACAATAAAACACCAAAATTCTCCATAAAATCATTTATCAAACAAAAAGAGTTTACCGCCTGGCTGGTGTGGCTCAGTGGATTGAGCACCACATTGTGAACCAAAGGGTCACTTGTTCAATTCTCAGTCAGGGTATATGCCTGGGTTGCAGGCTGGGTCCCCAGTAGGAGGCACTCAAGAGGCAACCGCACTCGATGTTTCTCTCCCTCTCTTTCTCTCTCCCTTACTCTCTCTCTAAAAATAAACAAATAAAACTTTTTTTTAAAAAAGCATTTAACATACAGAACATTTAAAATGTTTAAGATAAATTTCAAAATTATTCAACATACAAATGATAAAAAATAAAATTCAACTAAGTTTAGATAACTAATTGGCTTTATTGAATAATTCATGAACCGAGGAGCATCCCACTAAGCAAATAGAAAGGTACGCTGAGAAGTTGTACAGAATGGAAAGTTTTTATAGGAATAAACAGAGGAGGACAAGAAAATTAGTGGCAAAAGAAAAGAAATGAATGGAAAGGCAGAGTACCTTTCAGAGGCAGGGTGGGTGAGGGTAGCAAGAGTCTTTCTGATCAGGCAGAGTGCCTCACTGGAGTTGATCAGGAGATTCCAGACTAAATGGATTAAGGTAACATCCTGCTTTGGCAGTGGTTAGAGTGATTTCCTGTACACCTAAAAGTTGTGAGTTGGTCCTTGGTCAGGGTACACACCTAGGTTACACATCCATCCCCAATCAGGGCAGGTATGGGAGGCAACCAATCAATCTTTCTCTCTCTCTCTCTCTCTCTCTCCCCCCCCTCTTGTAACAGGGAATGGAAACTTTATACTGCTCTGGCTTATCATAAATTGAAACTAGAATAAAATATACTAACAAACTTATAAAAAGAAGTCACATACTGAGAGTTTGTAACCATATTGGGAGCACCAGCAGTTCCAGTTTCTGCTTGTACAAGAAACTTTGACAACATTGACCCCCCACTTCAGAGGATGCAGATCACCAAACTGCAGGAATTTGGCTGGCACTGACTAGCTCCAGGTTGCCGACATTAAAGACCAGCAAGACATGGCCTGCACGTCTACAGCCTCTTCCCCTGATATTTTGTTCTCCTATTACCTCACCCTCCTTGTAAAACATCCACCTCCACTGAGATGTTGAGTTGGGCTCTGAGACAAGAGTCCCTCGTCTTCCAGATTGCCAGCACCTGAATAAATCCACTTTTGTTTACGTCCGCACCTGCCTCTGAAATACTGACTTTAAAAGCAGCAGGCAGCTATACCTGCATTCGATTATACTCTCTCTGAAACTCAATAAATATATCCTTGAATGAGGATCATATTAAATTAATTAATAATAAATAGTCACACTCCTGGGACAGGCTGACATTAGAATTAAGTCTACGTTTGTTGTCCTGGGGTCAAGCACCTTCACCTTGGGCTTGTTGTTTCTTTTAACACAGAGAAGCAGAAAATTTGGCTAATATGTACCTAGCTATAAAATATTCTACAGCTGCCATTGTCAAGATGACTAAGATGCTAAAACTAATCGAAAACAAAGTTAAAGCAACCCTTTTAACTATAGTCCATGAAGTAAAAGGAAGCACACCGGAAACTATCAAAGTAATGCAGAGCGTCTTGAAAGCGAAGCCAGGTCTGCCATACCAGAGGCACTGCTTTGTGCTTCTCTTGCCTCGAATTCTCGAGAAAGAGAAGTTAAAGAAAGTTAAAAGTGGTAAAATAACATTTGAACTGGATGTAAAGTCACCCTGTTTACCAATGATCTCTTTGGAAAACTAACAAGAAAATAATTATTATGACTACCAAATGGATGACCGAGGCCTGAAAACATATTTAATTGTTTAGGACTAACATCAGTATGTCGTTAACTGTACCAACAGAAACAGCTTCCCTCTCTGATGTAACTGTTTCCCATCCTATTCTCATGAATTCCCATTGACGTTGTCTCCTACTTATAGCACTATTTGGGCTTTGTACCTGAATCAGTGTATTCCAGGTAGCTATCTTTCTTGATCTCAAATAAATGCTTGTTACCCAAAGCCCTTTTATTTTAGATTAACAAAATTAAGGCTAATATAAGAATTCCCAACAAAAAATAGACCCTAAAAAAGAAAAAATGGAAATTTTAGGGCTAAAAATACATGAAATAAAATCTCACAACAAGGGCTCAATAGCAGAATGAAGACAACAGAGAAAAGAGTATGTGAACTTGAAAATAATAGATCAGTATAAATCAACTAAATCAGCATTTACCAACAACTGGTGACTCTGCCTCCCCGCAATAAGACATTTTCTAACTCTGGACACATCTTGACTGCCACAACATGAGGGCAGAGTACTGTGGGCACCTATTAGGTAGAAGCCATGGGTACTTCAGAAAAGTCTACAATTTATAGAAGAGCCTCCCACCAGTAAAAAATTATTTGACCCTAAGTGTTAATGGTGTCAAACTCAAGGAACTCTACTCAAATTTAAGAACAGAAAAAAACTGAAACAAAAATTAGACAGACCCCCCCCCCAAAGACATGTGAGAATATGACAAAATTCTAAAATGTATGTAATTGGGACTTCTGGACATGATGGAGGCATAGGCAGACATACTTGGACACTTTGTGTAACCATAAGAAGGCTCACAACTAACCTCAAAACAAAAAACACCCAGAACTGCTAGAAAATCAAACTGTATAGAAGCCCAACCACCAAGGATTTAAAGAAGCCACATTCATCCAGATGAGTAAGAGGGCAGAGATGGGGAGTTGGAGCAGAGAGGATAAGGTGAGGCAGCAGCTATAGCTGCCAACAGAACAGGTGGCCCCACACTCACATGTGGTGGGTAAAAATCAGCTAATAGGAGCTCATCATCACCAAGCCATCAGTAAGTGAAATATTAAAGAGAATTATTTAAGAAAAAAGTTCAAAACTATAAACACTAAAATGACAACAAACTCACAACTATCAATGACTGAACCTAAAATGCAAAACAAAAGCAAACTAAGCAAACAACTAGAATAGGGACAAAATCGTATATACTGAGATCATTTGGAGGGGTATCAGCAGGGAGAGAGAAGTAAGAGAATGGGAACAGGGCAAGCTACAGGGATTAAGAAGTATAATTGGTAGTTACAAATAGACTGGAAGGTGTTAAGAGTAGTATAGGAAATAGAGAAGCCAAAGAACTTATTGTATGACCTGTGGACATGAACTGAAGGTGGGAATTGCTGGGGGTAAAAGCAGTAACAGGCAGAAGGGGGAAAAGGTGAAAAATTCGGACAACTCTAATAGGGTGATCAATAAAATATACTTTTTAAAAAAGGAAACTGTTATTGAGTTAAATTTATCAAATGGACATTCAGTAACAGCTGAACATTAAAGCAGCATTTCTGGAAAACTAGATTTCTCAGACCTAATGTGTGCTCTAGGCAGAACACAAAACCACAGAGTGAAAGACCTGTCACTTCTGAATGGTCTAATTCCCCTGTACTGAAATTAAATATTGAAGAGGTCCTGATTTAAAAAACTGAAACAGAATGTATGTAACTGGAATCCCCTCAAAATAAGTTAAAAAACTGATTTCAGCCTAAAACATATTTTTTAAAAACTATGGACAAAAACATGACCAATTGAATGAAATACAGAAATTTACAAATTCAAAAACATTGGCAAACCTAAAATGGGAAAATCACAGAAAATTACACCTAAACCCATCATAATTAAACTACTCTCAGGCAAAGATTATATAATAATGTATATGTAAAATACTGTATACATAAATTTATTGGCTGGAAAAACACACATATGTATGAGCAATTATATCAATGACAATTGATTTCTTATCATAAAACACAGAAATAGTGACAACATAGAGAGAGTAAAATAGTGTACTTAAAGTGAGAAATATGGTGGAGTTATTTGTGTAGCCACTATGGAAAACAAAACAAAGATTCTTCGGGAAGTTAAGAATAGGACTACCATATGATCCTGCTATAACACTTCTCCATATTTATCCAAAGAATACACTTATTTGAAAAGTTCACCCCTAAGTTTACTGAAGCATTATTTACAACAGCCATGGTATGAAAACAATCTAAGAGCCCATCAAAAAAATGAACAGATAGAAGATGTGAGATATATATATACACACAATGGAACATTTTTCAGTCATAAAAAGATGGAATACTGCTATTTCCAAAAACAAAGGTGGACCTTAATGGTATTGTGCAAAGTGAAAAGGCCAAAAATTGTATGATTTTGTTCATATGTGGAATATATACATTATGTTAACAAATATATGTATATATAAAGAAACAAACACAAATAAAACACACACAAACTCATAGGTATAGACAATGTATTGGTAGTTACAACAGGTAAGGGGATATGACAGAAGAGCAAAATGGGTACAGTGAGTCAAAGGTATAATGACTGATGGAAACTAGACTTTGGTGGTGATCATATGTGGTGTGTACAGCTATCAAGTTATAACACTGAGTGGGAAGATGGTGACGGAGTAGGATGGAACAGATTCCACTTCCCCCTACACATGGGAGAAAAACCTGGCTGATCTACAGAGGAACAGAGCAAACAGCCAACAGTACTCTAGCATATATGAAAATAAGAGACCATAAATTGTAGCAGACACTGAAAAACTAGGCGGTAAAGGAGACGGCTGCAGGGCAATAGGGTCCCAGGGACTGGCGAGAGACTGGAGTGGCAGTAGCCTAGGTCTGCGCCCCATGCCCAGCAGGTCTAGCACGGACTCTTTGGGAGCCCGGGGCCTGCGGCAGGGTCCTTGCGAGAGAGCCAGGGCATCAGCTCCCTCCCTCTCCGGCCAAGCAGGGTTTGGGAAATACTGGGAGAAACCTGGTTGCCTGAGGCTGCAGAGAGGAGGATAAGGACAAAGCAGCAAGGACTGTGATCACCCATAGAGTCTGTGGTCCCCAGCTTGGGAGAATTGAGAGGCGCAGTGTTGGCCTCTGACTCCGACAGTCACTTGTCTGGCTGGAGAATTGGGCTGTACTGATCTGCAGGCTTGATTAGAGGAATTTTTCAAAAAATAAACTGTTTGAAGGATCCTCCTGCGACAGCCACTTGGCCTACTCCCCACCCAGCCTGGTGGTGATCCCGAGGTTGGGCAGAAGGCCTTGCGCTCCCCCATAACCCTGGGAAGGGTTCATGCCGAAACCCAAAGGACCCAGGCAGCCTGGCCAGGCACGCAGGCCTACACTCCAGCCCACGGTGATGTCCCCCAGATAAAGAATGTTATGAAGAGGACCTGAATCCCCTGTGTGGGGCGCTGGGGAGAGGTGCCAGACTAGCTCTTGGGAGAGTGCTCCCAGGACTGGCTGAGTACACACTGGGAAGGGAGAAAGACTACACCAATTGCCCCTCAGCCTGCTGCAGCCAGCGAGACCAGAAAAACCAGTTTTGCCAGTTTGAAACCAACAAGAGATAGTTTGGTTTTTTTTTAAGTAATCTTTTTTTAAAATTTTATTATTGTTCTATCTTTCAATACCTTTTTCCTCTCTTTCCTTCCTACTTGTTTTATCCCTTCTTCCTTTCTTTCCAAACATATGGCTTCTTCCTCCTTTCTCCTGCCCTTTTTAAAAATTTTACCCACAAGTGGGACAAACAACTTGGAACTACAAAAAGACCAGAGTTGGACCCAAAGAGGGGGCATCCCAACAGTAGAGACAGAGAGACAAATTTCACTTTGCTATAGTAGAGAACCTACAAATTGCTGCATATTTGTATTATTATTTTTTCTTTCATTATTCTTACATCTTTTATTTTAATAGTATCTTTGTATTCATCTTCTTTCTGTATAGTCTTCTTTGCCTTGGCTGGTTATATTGTATCATTTTACAGGTTTCCCCTGTACTCTCTTCCACAGTATTGCTAATTTACTATCCTTCATGTCACTTGTGTTCCTTTAGCACACTACTCAAAGTTCTATATCCCCTATTCATGTTATCCAGATCACATAGAGCCTGTCAAATGACTGTTGCTCTAATAGTATTGTAAACAATAGCTGTTCTGTACAACTACAAATACTTCACAACACCCCTCCGGATCTTAGCCCACTTCACAGTTTCCTGAACTCAATTACTGTAGTGGTTAACTCTATTCTCTCACACACTATACCTATTTACTATCCTTTACTCTTACCTTACCTCAGAATCTGACCTCCCACAACCTCACTCCATTCTAGATCCAAATCACAAACCTTCCCTTCCCAACAAGAGTATTATCTTCTGTCCATTATTTCTTAAAAGTGGCTAGTTGGGTTGAAGATTATGGTTAACACTACCCCTAGCCTAAAGATTTCCTATCTCTTCTCTACTGGCTGCTACTGTAAATACCATAGAATATTCTCCTGCTGTCTTAAACCATTTTGCCTTCCCCTCCAACTGATAAAAAAAAAAGAGTAGGTGGAAGCAGTGAACACCAGGATACCCACTGAAGAGGAAACCCAACAACAAAGGAACCACCAACAGATAACAACAGAAGAAAGTGAAGAGGGAGTGGAAGCCACACTAACCTCAATCTAGGACCTAACTGGAAATACAACTAAATAGTAGAGAAACTACCCAGTACAAACAACTGAACAAGAGCAAAAGAGAATCCTCAAAACATTGTACACACAGAAGAACTAGCTTCAACAAAATCTTCCCTCACTGGTACAACAAATTAAAACAGGTGGGTTTTAGAGGGACCATCACTTAACCAGCTGGTAGGAAGGAAACACAAAAGAAAGAGCAAAAAACAATCAAAACCCGAAGGTAAACACAGAGCCAATGTAGAGGACAGCCCAAGACCAGTGAGGCTGGGAGATCAAGGAGACTACACCACTGAATCTCACATGTATTATACCACAGAAGTTCACAGCATAAACCCAGGGAGCCAGAACAAATCAATTTAAAAAGCTGAAGCTAACAAGAAGAGTCTCACAACCAATGGGAAGACAAAGAAACAATCCCCAAATGAAAGGAAAGGAGGAAGCCTCAGGAAGAATGCTAGATGAAATAGAGTCAAGTCAGCTATCAGATATTGAATTCAAAGCACTGGTTATTAGGAAGTTTCAAGAGCTCACAATGAGCTACCATAAACTACAGGGGAGCTACAATGAACTGACTGCAAACTATATCATCATGAAAAAAGAAATAGGAACTATCAGCAAGGTCCAAGAGGAAATGAAGAACACAATGGAAGGAATCCAAAGTAGGATCGATGAAGCAGAAGATTGGATCAGCAAGTTAAAGGACAAAGTAGAAAAAGCACCCAGAAAGAGGAAGAAAAAAAAAGAGGCTCAGAAAGAATGAAGATGGGTTAAGAGAAATGCAAGACAATATGAAACATAATAATATCTGAATAATAGAGATACCAGAAGGAGAAGAAGAAGAACAAGGGATAGAAAATTTATTTTAAAAAGTAATGATGGAAAACTTCCCTAATTTGATGAGAAAAAAAGTCACACAAATCCAGGAACACAGAGGATCCCAATCAAGAGAAAGCTAAAGAGGCCCACTTCAAGACACATCATCATTAAAATGGCAAAATTCCAAGACAAAGAGAGAATCTTAAAGGCAGCAAGGGACAAAAAGAAAGTAACATACAAGGGAGCTCCAATAAGGTTAGCTGCTGACTTCTCACTGGAAATACTTCAAGCGAGAAGAGAATGGCAAGAAATATTCCAAGTAATGAGAACCAGAGGTCTGCAACCAAGGCTACTTTGTCCAGCAAGGCTCTCAATCAAGATAGAAGGCCAAATAAAGAGCTACCAAGACAAAAGAAGCCTAAAAGAATACACCTCCACAAAACCAGCTCTGCAAAAGATGCTAAAAGGACTGCTTTAAAGAAAGGAGAAAAAGAGAAAGACAGAGAAGAACAAAGATACAAAACTGGCAATAAATAAGTACTTATCAATAATAACCTTAAATGTAAATGGATTAAATACTTCAATCAAAAGACATAGAATAGCTGAATGAATAAAAAGCATGACCCACACATATGCTGCCTACAGGACACACACCTCAGGACACAAGACATACACAGACTAAAAGTGAAGGGCTGGAAACAAATATTCCAAGGAAACAACAGGAAAAATCCAGGGTAGCAATACTTATATCAGACAAAATAGACTTCAAAAGAAGGGCCATAAAGAGAGACCCAGAAGGTCACTTCATAATACTCAAGGGAAGAATCCCCAAGAAGACATTAACATCATAAATATATATGCACCCAACATAAGCGCACCCAAATATATAAAGAAAATCTTAGAGGACTTCAAGAAAGTTATTGACAGCAACACAATTATAGTAGGGGATTTTAACACCCCACTGTCAAAAATGGGCAGATCTTCCAAACAAAATATCAACAAATATATTGTGGCATTGAACAATGCACTAGATTAAATGGACCTAACTGATGTATATAAAGCCCTTCATCCCCCAAAAGCTAAATACACATTTTTTTCAAATGCACATAGAACATTTTCAAAAACAGACCACATGATAGGACACAAAACAAGCCTCGACAAATTTTTTAAAAAATGAAATCATACCAAGCATTTGCTCGGATCACAAGGGACTGAAACTAGAAACCAACCCCAAGGGAAAAAACCCCAAACACTCAAAATCATGGAGACCAAATAGCATGCTATTAAACAATGAATAGGTCAACAATGAAATTAGGGAAGAAATCAAAAAGTTTCTGGAAACAAATGAAAATGAATTTACAATAACCAAAAACTAATGGGACACAGTGGAGGCAGTCCTGAGAGGGAAGTTCATAGCAATACAGGCCTACCTAAAAAAGTTAGAAACATGTTTTCAAACAAACAACCAAACCCTACACCTACGAGAACTTGAGGAACAACAAAAAGACAGCCCAGAGCAAGTAGAAGTAAGGAAATAATCAAGATCACAGCAGAATTAAATGACATAGAGACTAAAAGCACAATTCTAAAAATCATCCTGAATCCAGGAGCTGGTCCTTTTAAAAGATAAATAAAATCAACGAGCCTTTAAGCAGGCTCATCAGAAAAAGAAGACAGAGGACCCAAATAAACACAATCAAAAATGAAAGAGGAGAGATTACAACTGACACCACAGAAATACAAAGGATTGTAACAAATTACTATGAAGAACTGTATGCCAAGAAATTTGAAAACCTAGGTGAAATGGACAAATTTCTAGAAAAATATAATCTTCCAAAACTCAATGAAGAAGAAGAAAGCCTGAACAGACCAATAACAGCAGATGAAATTGAAGCAGTAATCAAAAAACTCCTGACACCCAAAAACCCTGGACCAGATGGTTTCACAAGAGAATTCTACAAAGCTTTTAGGGAAGAGCTAACCCTTATTCTTCACAGACTATTCCAAAAAAATCCAAAATGATGGAAGACTCCCAGACTCTTTTTATGAAGCCAGCATCATCCTAACTACAAAACCAGATAAAGACACAACAATGAAAGAAAACTTCAGGCCAATATTACTGATGAACATAGACACTAAAATGCTCGACAAAATATTGGCAAACCACATCCAACAACACATTAAGAAGATCGTATGCCATGACCAAGTGGGATTCATCCCAGGAATGCATGGATGGTTCGATATTGGCAAATCAGTAAATGTAATACATCACATAAAAAAAAGCAAAGGCAAAAATCACATGATCATATCAATATATGAAGAAAAAGCTTTTGATAAAGTTACATCTATTTATGATAAAAACACTCAGCAAAGTGGGAATATAGAGAGCATTTCTCAACATAATAAAGGCTATACATGAGAGAACTACAGCCAACGTCATTCTCAAGTAACAAGACAAGGTTGCCCACTTTCACCACTTCTATTCAATATAGTATTGGAAGTTTTATCCACAGCAGTCAGACAAGAAAAGGAAATAAAAGGCATCAAATCAGAAAGAAGGAAACAAAACTGTCACTGTTTGCAGATGACATGATAGTGTACTTGTAAAATTCTATACATTATACCAAAAAACTGCTCAACATAATAAATGAATTTAGCAAAACAGTGGGGTACAAAGTCAATATTCAGAAATCAAAGGCATTTTTGTATAGCAACAATGAAACAGCAGAAGCACAAATCAAGAAAAAATCCCATTTGATATAGCAAAAAATAAAAATAAAATAAAATACCTAGGAATAAACCTCACCAAGAAGATAAAAGACCTGTATTCAGAAAACTACACAACACTGAAGAAAGAAATCAAGGAAGACACAAACAAATGAAAACATGTATCGTGTTCATGGATCAGAGGAATTAACACCATCAAAATGTCCGTACTACCCAAAGCAATTTACAGATTCAATGCAATACCTATTAAAGTGCCAATGACATATTTCACAGACATAGAACAAACACTTCAAAAATCTATATGGGACCATAAACAACCCCCGAAAAGCAGCTGCAATTTTGAGAAAGAAGAACAAAGTAGCAGGGATCACAATACCTGATATCAGGCATTGTGATTACAAGGCCACTGTAATCAAAACAGCCTGGTACTGGCATAAAAGCGGGCACATAGACCAATGGAACAGAACAGAGATCTCAGAAATAAACCCAAATCTCTATGGGCAATTAATATTTGACAAAGGGGGCAGCAAAATAAAATGGACTAGAAATGCCCTCTTCAACAAATGGTGTTGGGAGAACTGGACAGCTACATGCAAAAAAAGAAAACTTGACCACCAACGCACACCATACACAAAAATAAATTCAAGGTGGATAAAAGACTTAAATATAAGTTGTGACACCATTAAAGTCCTAGAGGAAAATATTGGCAGGAAAATCTCAGACATTCCACGCAGCAATATCTTCACTGATATGTTCCCTAGAGTAAGGGACATAAAGGTAAGAATAAACAAATGAGATCTCATCAAAATAAAAAGCTTCTGCATCACTAGAGAAAACAGCATTAAAATGAAAAGTCAACCAACCATATGGGAAAATATATTTGCCAATGATACCTCGGACAAGGGTTTGATCTCCAAAATATATAAAGAACTCACATGACTCCACTCAAAGAAGACAAGCAACCCAATTGAAGCATAGGCAAAAAACTTGAACAGACACTTCTCCAAGGAGGACATACAGAAGGTCCAGAGACATATGAAAAATGTTTAGTATCACTATGAGATACCACTTCACACCAGTCAGAATGGCTATCACAAACAAAGGAACAAACAACAAGTGTTGGAGAGATAGTGGAGAAAAGGGAACCCTAGCGCACTGTTGCTGGGATTGCAGACTGGTGCAACCACTATGGAAAACGTATGGAACTAAAAATGGAACTGCCTTTTGACCCAGCAATTCCATTGCTGGGATTATACCCTAAGAACCTTGAAACACCAATCTGAAAGAGCCTATGCACCCCAATGTTCATAGCAGTACAATTTACGAATAACCAAGTGCTGGAAGCAACCTAAGTGCCCATCAGTAAATGAGTGGATCAAAAAACCATAGTACATTTACACAATGGAATTCTATGCAGTAGAGAGAAAGAAGGAACTCCTACCCTTTGTGACAGCATGGATGGAACTGGAGAGCATTATGCTAAGTGAAATAAGTTAGGCAGTGAAAGACAAATACCTTATGATCTCACCTTTAACTGGAATCGAATCAACAAAGCAAACAAGCAAGCAAAATATAACCAAAGACATTGAAATTAAGAACAAATTGACAGTAGGGAGAGGGAAGGCGATTATGGGGGAAAAGGGTGAAGGGTTTATAGGAACAACTATATAGGACATGTGGACAAAAACAAGGGGGGTGGAAATATGGGAGGGAGGTGGGGCCGGGTGTATCTTAAACTTTTTGCATTAACTTCGATAAAACTCTCCATTATCTCGCAACAAAAATTAAGCCAGAAAAACCAGGAGGCTCTCAGATGCATCTCCATACTTCTTCTATCAAGGACACTGCCCAAGGATGCAACCAAATCCAGGTTCTCTATTCTATATTCTCTCCTGCCATATGAAGGCAGACTCAAGTTGACTTCCTGGCTCCAGGCTTGGCTCCACTGGATACACTTATATCTACTCAAAGTGTCTGTTTGTAGGTGTGAGCAGAAAGACAGCAAGAACATCCTAGAGTCAGATCTACAGTTGCTCAAAACTTTTGATTAATTTCTGGTGCAGCGTCCTCATTACTGGCAAAGGGATCTGTATATACATGCATATACATGCTCTAGACTAATACTGAATACATGTGCATTGAGAACCTGCATTTGAGACCTGGCTGTTCTACCAAGTACCTATGTGATCATGAATAAGTGACTTAAACTCTTCATACCTCACTGCCTTTGTATTCACAATGGGCATAGTACTATACAATTTTTTTAAGAATTAAACTATCTGATATATGTTAGCAACACAGAGTAAGGCCTGTAATATGATATGAACTCTACTTGGGCAGCAAATTTTGTTTATAATGCAAACTACTCTTTAGGTTATTATCTGGCACAGACTAGACAAATAATTTTGTGTTGAATAATTTGTTGAATGGAAGAAATGGTAGCTCTTTGTGATAGCAGTAATAACTTTCTCTACTCATTTGTTAAGTTAGCAAATGTTTGAAGAGATTTTACTGTGATGTACACACTATTCTTATTACAGAGATTTAAAAATTATGCTAGTATGTGCATAGAGAACATCACTCTATGCCTGACACATAAATTCCCCACAAGAGCTGTAAGAAATGTTGTCTCCTCTTTCCATATGCTGCTCATATGGAATATTCTCTCCTCCACCTCCTTTCATTCTTGTATTTCTTTCTTCCTTTAAGGATCTACTGCTTCTTGGGCTAATATTTCCCTAGAAATCATGCTTTCATGCCCTAGTTTATCCAGGAGACATTGGCAACCTCATCTGTTACAGGTGTGTCTCTAAGTCCAGTATTTCCCTGGATGACTTGGGACCAGTCAGGGGTGTCCAGTGTTATGTAAGGATAAACTCATAGATTATTTCTTTCATTCAGCCTGTCTACATTCAAAACCACAAATTTCAACTATGATTAAGAAACTGTGGCGATAGGCTCTGTTTTCACTCTCACCATTAAAGCACCTCATATGAGGCCTGTTTACTTTTTGTTCTTCTGCTGAGTTCTTAGAGTTTATTTGGATGACTTCCATACCAATGAGTGTGTTTGGATGAGTGACAGGCAACAACAATGGCAGACTAGATCTTGGTCCCTAAACTAGAGTAATCATCTGTCAGACACTGAGCATTGATGTTTCTCATACCTCTCAGAGTTTGTGCTCAGCTCCCCCTGCAGTTTCTGTCACTGTGTCACTCTGAGCACAGTAGTACACTGCCGAATCTGACTCGTCCACTGAGTTTTTCTCCAAGTGGAAGGAATTTGGTTGTTGGTGGTATGTGGCTTCAAAACCTTTGTTGCTTCCCTTATCATTGATCATTTTGGCACTCAGGAGGAGACGTGGACCTTCTCCAGGATACTGAACATACCAGAAGAGAGTGGGATACCCTGTTCTTTCAAAGGAGCAGTTCACAGTCAGAGAATCCCCTTGTGAGACAGTCACTTGGCCTTCTGTCTGGGTCACCGAGCCTGCATTGTTTCTTCCTGAAAAAAAATAACAATGAAGGTTCTAATTGTCTTGGGCATGATCTGGGGCTTCACCCCTTGGAGAAAATCATGGTTAAAGATTTCCAACATAATGGAAAGAAAGACTTACGCTTTTTGTGCCATTTTGCTTACCAAACATTAAGAACAGCATAATCATGGATCCTAGAGAAGAGTTCATTCTTAGAGTCTCTGGTGTCCTTGGGTCTTGACTTATGAGTGTGAAGAATGGTTAATTTAAGGTGAGAGTGAAAGGATGAATGTGAGCTCAGAATTTAAGCAGGAAATGTGCATCTGTTAGGAAATACGCCCCCTTGTGGGTGAAATTCTAAACTCATAGGAATGTTAACCTCTCAAAAGTCAGTCTGTCTTCACCTCTGGCTTTTTTTCTTTTTTTTTTTTATGACTCTTGTTAACTGACAGATGGTCCTTCGAAAATCAAAACAATACCTTGTGTTTTAAATAAGCTTATTTTTCCCAGAACATTGCCTGGTTTGGAGGCTTCATACCATGACATTTCTGAAAAGAATTCAGTTTAACTTTTTCTTATTTAGCCACGTTTAGTCTCCTTGTAATTCACTGAAATATTGTATAAGCAATGTGTAACATAAAATCAAACAGATAATGAGGCAACATGTTTAAGCATTAGTAGATGTTTTGGTATAGCAGAGAACCATTTTTCACTGCTTTGTTTCCACATGTACAACAACATTGGACACTTCACAGCAAATGATCAAAAACTATTTCTTTTTTTAATTTTGTTTTCTGTTTTCTCTTTTTTTAAAGATTTTTTTTAGAGAGAGGATAAGTGAGGGAGGACAGGGAGAGAAACATCAATGTGTGGTTGCCTCTCTCACACACCCTACCAGGGACCTGGCTTGCAACCCAGGCATGTGCCCTGACTGGGAATTAAACCGCTAAACCTTTGTGTCACTGCCAGCACTCAATCTACTGAGGCACACCAGCCAGGGCAAAAAATAATTCTTAAGTGCATAAATGAATAAATAAATGACATTCTTTGAGGAACTTCACCTACTTGAAATACCACTTGGTTCAGACATCCATTAAAAGAAACACAATTTAATAAAAAGCTTTCCAGAGAATAAAAGAAATTCTATATTACATATATATTGACTTACATGTGGAAAAAATATGTAACTCTTACCATTAAAGAAACATAAAATTCAAGTTATTGAATCCCTATAAAATTATCTGGCATCACTTTTTTCTTCCTTAGGGTTTTCATGATTCTCAGATAATCCAAGTGGCTCAAGGGCATGAGGCAAAATGTTCTCAATTTTTAATAGAAATTATGCCTCAGGTATGTTTTCTGCATATATGCACCTCCCCATTATAGTGCCCAACATGGTTCAACAAAATTAGTTTTACCACATGATATAACACATTCATAACATGAATTTGCCTCCAAAGACAAAAGAACAAGCTGAATCTCAGCTTCTAGGATTGGTGGAGACATGTCTGCTGATGTGCAGAAGCATTCTATAGTGAGGGTGAAACTTCTTTTTTAGATGAGTTACTTGGGATGATCTGATCATAAATGTAACTGGGTAGGTCATATTAGGTAGCCTCACCCCAGGCATAGAACTTCTTTAGTAAAAAATTTATTTTTTCTCTAAGCAAGCCCTGTTCATGTCTCTGTGTGTGCGCAATTGGTTAACACACCTCTGAAACGAGCCATATCACCCTTAACTATCTTGTAATTCTAGTCCTGCCGTGCTTTCTCCCACCTTTATGTAATCTTCCTTACCTTCCCTCCTAAATCTCAAACGCATAGAAGAAACTGCAAACTTTTATTCTCAGAAGCATTTTTCTCAGTCTGTTGACATCTTGCTTCCAGATGTATCCTAGTCTGACTCAAAAATGTTTTTTAAGATTTTATGTATCTTTAGAGGGGAAGGGAAGGAGAAGGGGAGAGAAATATCAGTGAATGGTTGCCTCTTGTGAGCCCCCTGCTGGGAATTGGCCTGCAACCCAGGCATGTGCCTTAACTGGAAATCTAACCGCAGTTGTTTGGTTCACAGGCCCACGCTCAATCCACTAAGCTACACCAGCCAGGCTCAAAAATGTTTTTATAAAAACTCACAAAAATAGTTAGTTGGTGATCAAGTACACGTTTGGAGATCATGTACTTGATCAAAATCATAATCAGACAAAATCATAATCACCAGAATTAAAGTCTGGAAAATTGAAAATCTCAGGTGCTTTATGATGTAGCCAGTTCCATACAAATTTACAAAATAACCATCAGGAACCCTGAACTAAGAGGACAGTCGCGTCTCAGTGAAGCACTTCTGGAGTCAGCATGGGAAATTGCCTCCATTTCCGTAGAATTTTAAACTCATTCTCTTCTCATTGAGTCTCCTTGTGATGTCACAATAGCAAAAAAAAAGTATTACTTACTCTCACCATTACACTTATAACACAATATGCTGAATGTTCATAGGACAAACTATGGGAAAAAGAGGTTGTTTCTCTCTCAAGCTCTACTAACATGTGCTTGAATATGGAAGTGTTTTTTTCAAGGTGCCTCTTGGAACATGCACTTTCCACAAATTCTTCTTCCTTTATTATTGTATTATTCATTTCTGATTTGTTTTTTTCAATGGTATTTTACAACTATTTTTATGTTTTCTATCTCTTTGTTGAAGTTCTTCTTGAGTATCTATTCTTCTCCTAAGTCCATTGACCGTCTTTATAACCAGTGTTTTGAACTCTGCATCTAGTAGCTTGCTTGTCTGAATTTCATTTAGTTCTTTTTCTGGAGTTTTGTTCTGTTCTTTCATTAGCACCATGCCTATTTGTCTCCACATTTTGGGAGCTTCCCTGTGTTTGTTTCTATGTATTAGATAGATTGCTACATCTCTCAAGCTTGGAAGAGTGACCTATATATAGTAGGTGTCCTGTGGAACAGAGTAGCACAGCCTCCCCTATTACTCAAGGTGGGTATTAAAGGCGTACCTACTGTGTGAGTTGTGTACACCCTTCTATTATAGTTGAACCCTGATTGCTCTTGGCATGTCCAAGGTGAGCCACTGCCTGTGTTCTTTACAGAGTTACACAGCATAAGCTACAAAGCTATATGGGATTTGCTGCTACTTCTGCTGGGCTTGGAAGTGCCCAGGCCAGGCTAAGCTGTGAACCAAGGATGGCTGCTGCTAGTGCTGGGCCTGGGGCAACTTAGTGAAAGGTATTGGACTCACTGAATCAGATGCTTGTTGGAGAGAATTTAGTAAACTCTGAAACATGGCCAAGATAAGCCACTCATATGGAAAAGCCACTAAAAACAGCTTGGATTTAGGACTTAAACTGCAACTTCAACTCTTTCCTGAATTCTCAGCCTACATAATAACTTCTGGACTTCTCTGTCTCCACAGTCACATGAGCCAATTTCTTAAATAAATTTCTATAGGTGGGACAACTCTTATGGCCAAAACCTCCCTGAACAAGAACACATCTTAAGTCTGAGAAAACTCCACTAGGCTGAGTGGTTTGTGTTCAGCTCCCCCTGTGGTCCCAGACACTGTGTCACTCAGAGCACAGAAGTACACAGCTGAGTCTCTCCAATGGATTGAGAATTTCTTCAGGTTGAAGGAAGATTCATTCTGCTTTAATTCAGCCCCAAAGCCTTCAATGCCTTGAGCCCACCTATCCCGTGAAAAGTGCTTAACGAGAAGCTGGAGGCCTTGGCTGGGGTATTGGACATACCAGTAGAGATAAGGAACTCCAGCATAAGAATAGTTGCACTTCAGCTCCAGTGAGGCTTCTTCAGAGACACTGACGTGGCTGTCAGGCTGAGTCACTGTCTGGGCTCTGGCATCTCCTGCAACATCAATGTTTTATTGGTGAAAACAGGGCAGACTCCTCTGTGGAGGAGTATTTCTAGTGGGAAGTATTTCTAGTCAGAATCTGCAGAACTATAGATCATTATGAAATTTTACTTACTCAGGACAAATATCATCTCCAGTACTGAGAGTAGCAACAGAAGCATGGCTGAGCAGTAGAAATGCTGTGGGCTCTTTTCTGGAAAATCTCCTCTGAGCAGGCAGGAAAGTAGCTGCAGAAAGCAAGTCCTTAGAAGTAAAAGATGTAGGGAATGGTAGGATGGACAAGTTCCTTGCTGGGTAAAAATACAAAATCTGCCAAGATGAGCCTGGAGCTCTCTGATGTCTGATGCTAGTCACTTGTCTGTCTGCAAAGTACTCAGCCAGCTGCAGGAGGAGGAGCCCAACACAGGACACTGATCCACAAGATCTCTAGTTTGTGCAGCATCGCCCTCTGGAGGCCAGGTGCAGAACCAGAGGTCCCAAGAACTAACAGTTTTTCCTCCATTTTCTGAGATGTATAAAACTTTCACAGAATTTGTTTCTTCTCTCCCACATCTGTGATGGTGTATTAGTCCTACAGTCCACTAGAAATAACATGCCATATAAAAGTAGACTAACAAGTCCCTTCACTGAAAATTAGTCTTTAATAAGTATATCTGATGTGGAATTCAAGTCCATAAGAGTCTGTGGAATCATATCAATTGCCTCGGGCTGAGTTTTGTATGACCCAGCACTGCCATGTGGTGTGTAAGATGGTAGAGTTACTGGCCTTGACTGACACTCATGCATCCACATGATGCTGGTGAAACCTTTTAGAGGAAAGGACAGGGCCCATAAAATTAGAGTAGTACTATGTGGCAAGGAGTGACTCTAAGTGGGAAGGTATGTCCTAGGGCTGAAGGACATACATCCGTACAAAGAAAGCTATCTCTGAAAACCTAAGAATAGACATGTCCTCTGCTTTCACTGTAGCCAATAGGGCTCCTTGACAAAGTCAGAATATTTGTTCTCTTTGATTCCAGGAGCATGACCCCAGGCCTCTTTGGGGGTTCTTCATTCACTGTTCATTCCCATCCAGATTGCCTTCCTAAGAGAAAATTAGGGACTTCAGGCGAAGATGAAGACATAGGTAGAAACACTGTACCTCCTTGCACAGCCAAACTTAAGGACAACAAAGATTTAGAAACAAAAATGCAACCAGAACAGACAGAAAATTGAACAGTCGTGACCTCACCAAAAGATTATGGCTCAAACAAAAGAACAAATCAAAGCCCCAGAGCCAATACTTTTAAGTGACCAAGAGATAGCCAACCTATCAGATGCACAGTTCAAAGCACTGGTGATCAGGGTGCTCACAGAACTGGTTGAATTTGCTTGCAAATTAGATGAAAAACTGAAGGCTACACTAAATGGAATGAAGAAAAATGCACAGGAAACCAATAGTGATGGAAAGAATACTGGAACTCAAATCAATGGAGTGGACCAGGAGGAAGAGAGAAATGACCAAACAGAAAAGAATGAAGAAACAAGAATTCAAAAAAATGAGGAGAAGCTTAGGAACCTCCAAGGCATCTTTAAACATTCCAATATCCAAATTATAGGGGTGCCAGAAGGGAGGAAGAGCAACAACTGGAAAACTTATTTGAACAATTAATAAAGGAGAACTTCGCCAATCTGGCAAAAGAAATAGACTTCCAGGAAGTCCAGAAAGCTCAGAGAGTCCCAAAGAAGTTGGACCCAAGGACAAACACACCAAAGCACATCATAATCACATTAGCCAAGACTAAAATGGTGGAGAGAATCCTAGAAGCAGCAAGAGATAAGGGGACAGTCACCTACAAAGGAGTACCTATCAGACTGTCAGTAGATTTCTCAAAAGAGACCTTACAGGCAAGAAGGGGCTGGAAAGAAGTATTCCAAGTCATGAAAGACAAGGATCTACAGCCAAGATTGCTCTATCCAGCAAAGCTTTCATTGAGAATGGAAGGGCAGATAAAGTGCTTCTCAGATAAGGTCGAGTTCCAGGAGTTCATCATCACCAAGTCTTTATTATATGAAATGTTAAAGGGACTTATCTAAGAAAAAGAAGATAAAAAATATGAACAGTGAAAGGACAGCAAACTCACAGTTATTAACAACCACACCTAAAACAAAAGCAAACTAAAAGGACAGCTAGATCAGGAGCGGGGCCACTGAAATGGAGATTACATGGAGGGTTATCAACAGGGGAGTGGGAGGAGGAGAGGGGGGAAAAGGTACAGAGAATAAGTAGCATAGACAGTGGGGAGAAAATAGACAGGGGGAGGGCAAGGGTAGTGTGGGAAATGTAGAAGCTGAACTGAAGGGGTGGAAGGTGGATGGGAGGGGGTGTGCAGGGTGGAGAAAATGGGACAACTGTAATGGCATAATCAATACAATATATTATAAAAAATAAAACAAGCCAAATTTAAAAAAAGAAAATTAGGTAATGCTGTCCATTTGTGAATTTGTAGTCTATGCATTTGTACTTCTGATTCCTGGGGCTTTTTACTCCTATCTCTTCTAAATGTCCTTCTAATGAAAAGAGTAAAAACATAAAAGAATAAACTGAAAGTCTGGAGAGAAAAGATAGGAATCATCTGGAAATGAGAGACTTATACATATTTTCAGAATACAGAAAGTTAATAGGATCATATTGAGGATTAAAGTTAGAACAGGGGGAAAAAAGAGTCAATAATACGCTATGAGGAGCAATTCCTGTTACTTTCAAATTGGTATTTTAACTCCTCTCAAGGTTGCTAGGCATTGACAAAGCCCGCAAGTACAAAGTTGGGGTCACAGGATTGTTTGAGGCCTTAGAACAGAGCTGTTTCTTCTGTACTGGAAGAATACAGAAAAATTCTCCAATCTCCAATGTTGGTAGAAGCAACATCTCATAGTTGAAGAAGAAGATCAAGACCAGCAATGCGATATTCTCCTTTAAGAATGTTGCAGGATTCTAAGAAATGTATTGATTACCAGAAACATTAAAGAATCTCCACCAACAGCCTAGAACATTTCCAACCATTGTCTAGGAAAAACAAATAAAAGTTGAGAATTTTTTTCTAAATAGGGAGAGGAGGAGAAAATTGAAAACAAAACAGCTATTTAGGTGCTGAAAAGACACAGTTTTTGGTTAGTTATCCTGCACCTTATCATCCTCTTGGAAATTGACGCAGAATAAAAATTTTTTGAATTTTAGCAAAAATTGTACTCCTTAAAGCATGGTTAAAAACAAGTAACCAGTAATCCATTTTCTTATGGATTTTGAAAATTATACACAAGCAGACAGATTGCATAGGAGAATCATTATTGGAGAAGCAACCTGCATCAGGATAAATTTCACTTTTTCTTTTGCCTTTGCCTTGATAGCAAGCCCCTGATGACAGGGTAGCAATAATAACAAAGCTAAAACTGAAAGACACTCAATCTTTCTGGCCTTTTTGCTGTGCTGGTAAGGAGACACCCGAAGGAAAGACATAGAGAAGAAATTAAGACCCAGTCTAATTCCAAAACTGAACATGCATGGGGCAGACCCAAATCAGAAAAACAAAGCTGAGGTAACTAAGCTGAAATGTGAACCACTTTCCAGACCTCACACGAACCTCTGGAGGGACACAAGCAGGACAGACTCAAACCAATGTCATGGTGATTTCAAGAACTGACCTGAGACTGAACACCCCCAAAAAGTTTCAGACTAATTCAGACTAATTCAGACTAATTCAGCTATACCTAATGGAGAAAGACCCAAACCAACATAGCAAATGATTAGATAACTGAACTGAGTTTTCAGCCACCATCACAAAAGAACATACAAAGCTAAGAGTCTGAACAAAACTAGGATGATTTCCTGCTAAAAGGATCAAAATTCTCCAGAGGATTATAATTCAAAAATAATAGTTAATATAATGAAACATTTAAAATGCTTAAAATGCATTCAAAAATTATTCAACACACATATGTTAAAAAATAAAATTCAACCGAGTACATTTGAAGACCTGATTGGCTTTATAAACAATTCATGAATCAGGCAGTGTCCCATGCAACAAACTGAGAACAGCTTGGGAAGCTGCACAAAATGCAAAGTTTTTATAGGCAGGAACTGGACAGGACAAGAGAGTTATTAACAAAAGAAAAGAAACAATTGTTTCAGGCAGGGTCAAGTTTCTTTGGGGAGAAGGAGTAAGGGTCTAACCAGGTAAAGCACCTCACTAGTGTTGATCAGGAGATTCCAGACTGACTGGTTTAAGGTCACATTCCTGGGAGGCTCTGAAGCTGCAGTTAGGTCTAGGTTTGTTGTCCTGGGGTTAGGCACCTTCACCTTGAACCTGTTGTTTCTTTCTTTTACCACAATGAACCAGAAAAATTGACTAATATGTATTTAAGTATAAGATAATCAACAGATGCAAAGGGCAAGATGACTAAGTCTCTAAAACTAATAGAAAAAGTAGTTAAAGCAACAATTTTAGCTAGTCTACAAACTAATGAAAGCACAATCAAAATTATCAAAATAATTAGATGAAGCTACCTTTTAAAAATTTAGTGGGGTGACATTGGGTAATACAATTATATGTGTTTCAGGTGTACAATTCTTTAATTCATCATCGGTATATTGTGTTGTGCATTCACCACCCCAAGTCAAATCTCCTTCCATCATCATTTATCTCTTTTTTACCTTCTCCTACCTCTCCCACCTCCTTCCCCTCTAATACCCACAAAGCTATTATTGTCTGTGTCTATAAGAATTTTTTTTTGCTTAATTCCTTCACCTTTCTCACCCCAGCCCCACAACCTCCCCTCCCCTCTGACAACTGTCAGTCTATTTTCTATATATGAGTCTATTTTGTTTGTTAGTTTATTTTGTTCATTAGATTCCACATATGAGTGCATATGATTCTTGTCTTTCTCTGACTGGCTTATTTTATTTAGCATAATGCTCTCCAGGTCCACCCATGATGTCATAAAGGGTGACAATTATTTCCATCATCTTTCTTTTAAATGCATAGTATTCCATTGTGTAAATGCACCACTGCTTTTTTATCTACTTATCTACTGATGGAAACTTGGGTTGCTTCTATAGCTTGGCTATTGTAAATAATACTTCAATGAACATAGGGGTGCATATATTCTTTCAAATTAATGTTTCTAGTTTCTTCAGCTATGTTTCCAGAAGTGGGATCACTGGGTCCTAAGGGAGTTTCATTTTTAATTTCTTGAGGTAACTACATATTGTTTTCTATAGTGGCTACACCAATATGCATTCCTACCATACGATACAAGGAATTTTCCTCGTCCTTTCCTCCACATTCTTGCCAATACCTGTTTGTTGATTTATTGATGATAGCCATTCTGACAGGTGTGAGGTGATATATCATTGTGGTTTTAATTTACATTTCTCCAATGATTAGTGATGTTGAACATCTTTCTATATGTCTATTGGCCATCTATATGTCCTCTTTTTAAAATATTTTTATTTATTTTTAGAGAGAGGAGAAGGGAAGGAGAAAGAGAGGGAGAGAAACATCAATGTGTGGTTGTCTTTTGTATGCCCCCTACTGGGGACCTGGCCAACAACCCAGGCTGTGCCCTGACTGGGATTCAAACCAGCAACCCTGTGGTTCACAGGTTGGTGCTGAATCCACTGAGCCACACCAATGAGGGCTATATGTCCTCTTTAGAAAAGAGTCTATTCACATTTTTCCCCATTTGTAATTTGATTGTTTTTTTTTCTGTATTGAGTTTTATAAGTTTTTAACAAATTTTGGATATTAGCCCCTTTTCAGAGGTATTATTGGCAAATATATTTTCCCATTTAGTGGGTTGTCATTTTATTTTCTTGATGATTTATTTGGCTGTGTAAAAACTTTTTAGTTTAATGTAGTCCCATTTGTTTATTTTTTTCTTTTGTGTCCCTTGCCCTATATATCAGAAAAAAATATATATTGCTGTGAGAAATGCCCAAGATTTTACTCTTCTGGGGGTTTTTTTAGGATTTTTATGGTGAGTCTAACATTTAAGTCTCTAATCCATTTTGAGTTTATTCTTCTGTACACCATAAGAAGATGGTGTAGTTTCTTTTTTCTTTTTTGCATGTATCTGTCTAATTTTCCCAACACCATTTATTGCATAGACTTTCATTACCCCATTGCATATTTTCACTGCTTCCATCAAATATTAATTGATTATACATGCAGGTGTGAGTTTCTTTCTGGGCTCTCTATTCTCTTCCACAGATCACTGTGTCTGTTTTTATGCTATTACCATGCTGCTTGATTACTATTGCATGGTAGTATAGTTTGATATCAGGTGACATGATTACTCCAACTTTGTTCTTCTCTCTCAAGATTGGTGTGTCTATTCAAGGTTTCACACAAATTTTTGAAATATTTGTTCTACTTCTGTGAAAGACACCATTGGTATTTTGATATAAATTCCATTGAATCTATAGATTGCTTTGGGTAGTATGGACATATTAATGATGTTAATTCTTCCTATTCATAAACATAGTGTATGCTCCCACTTATTTCTACCTTCTTCAATTTCTGTTTTCAATTTCTGATAATTTTCTGAAGACAGGCCTTTTACGTCCTTAGTTAAATTTATTCCCAGGTATTGGTTTTTAAGCAATTGAGAGAGAGATTGTTTTCTCAGTTTCCCTTTGTAATGGCTCATTATCTGGGTATAAAAATTCAACTGCTTCCTGGATATTTATTTTGCATCCTACTGTGTTACTCAATTCATTTATCACTTCTAGTAGATTTTTGGTGGAATCTTTAGGGTTCTTTATATACACTATCATGTCATCTCCAAATAAGGAATGTTTTACTTCTTCCTTTGCAATTTGGATGCCCTTTATTTCTTATTCTTGTCTGATTTCTGTGACTAGGACTCCCAAGACTATGACTAAGAGATATGAAAGCAGACATCCCAGTATTGTCCCTGTTCTTACGGGAAAAGCTTGTAGTTTCTGTCCACTGATTGTGATGTTGACTGTGGGTTTGTCATCTACAACCTTTATTACACCGAGATATGTTCCCTCTATTCCTACTTTACTGAGAGTTTTATTATAATTTTGTCAAATGCTTATCTGCATGTATTGCTATGATCACATGATTTTTATTGTTCATTTTGTTTATGTGATGAATCACATTAATTGATTTGTGGATGTTGAGCAACCCTTGATTTCCATGAATAATGGCACATGGTCTTTTTAATGTATTGTTGAATTTTGTTTACTAATATTTCATTGATAAAGTTTGCATGTTTGTTCATCAGAGATATTGGGCCATAATTTTCTTTCTTGATAGTATCTTAATCTGGTTTTGGAATCAGGATAATGCTGTACTCTTAAAATGAGTTATGGAGTCTTCCCTCCACTTAAATTTTTGGAAATAGTTTGAGAAGATGTGTTCATTCTTCTCTGAATGTTTGGTAAAAATCACCTGTGAAGTCATCTGGTCCAGGGCTCTTTTTTTAAAAGATTTTTTATTTCCACCTCAATTTTCAGTAGTTTTTATCTGCCTATTGAGATTCTTTGACTCTTCCTCATTCAGTTTTGGAATATTGCCTCCTTTTAAGAATTTATCCATTTCACTTAGATTAGCCAGTTTGTTGGCTTATAGTTGTTTGTAATATTTTCTCACAATCCTTTGTATTTCTGTGGAGTCCAATGTTGTATCTTCTCTTTCATTTCTGATTTTATTTATTTGAGTCCTCTCTTTTTTTCTTGATGAGTCAGATTAAAGGTTGTCAATCTTGTTCATCTTTTCAAAGAACCAGCTCTTGGTTTCATTGATCTTTTGTATTTTTTTAGACTCCATTTTGTTTATTTCTGCTCTGATGTTTATTACCTTCTTCTTGCTACACACTTTGGACTTTTTAATTTTTTTAAGTTCCTTTAAGTTTAAAGTTAGATTGCTTATTTGAGATTTTTCTTGTTTCTTTTTTAAGTATATTTTATTCATTATGTTAATACAGTTATCCATTTCTCCCCTCTTTCTTCCCTTTATTCTTTTGTACACTTCACCCCCATGCCTGCATTTCCCCCACATTACTGCATATCCATAGGTTGTACATATGAGTTTTTCGACTTATCCATTTCCTGTATTATTCTTAACCTCCCGCTGCCTATTTTGTAACCTATCATTTATGCTTCTTATTCCCTGTACCATTTCCCCCATTCTCCTCCCCCCTCCGTCAGCTGATAACCCTCTATGTGATCTTCATTTCTGTGATTCTGTTCCTGTTCTAGTTGTTTGCTGAGTTGTTTGTTTGTTTGTTTGGTTGGTTGGTTGGTTTGGTTTGGTTGTTAATAGTTGTGAGTTTGTTGTCATTCTACTATTCATATTTTTGATCCTCTTCTTTTTTTAATAAGTGCTTTTAACATTTCATATAATAAGAGCTGCGTGATGATGAACTCCTTTAACTTGACCTTGTCTGGGAAGCACTCTATCTGCCCTTTCATTCTGAATGATAGTTTTGCTAGAGTAATAGCAAAACTGTAGTTTTGGATAGAGTAATCTTGGATATAGGTCCTTGCCTTTCATGACTTTGAATACCTCTCTCCTGTGCCTTCTTGCCTGCAAGGTTTCTTTTGAGAAGTCAGCTGTAGTCTTATGGGAACTGGTTTGTAGGTAATGGTCTGCTTTTTGATTGCTGCTTTTAAGTTTCTCTCCTTATCTTTAATCTTGGGTAATGGGAATATGATGTGCCTTGGTGTGTTCCTCCTTGGATCCAACTTCCTTGGGACTCTGAGCTTCCTGGACTTCCTGGAAGTCTATTGCCTTTGCCACATTGGAAAAGTTCTCCTTTATTATGTTTTCAAATAAGTCTTCCATTTTTTGCTTTTCCTCTCCTCCTTCTGGCACCCCTATGATTCAGATGTTGGAAAATTTAAAGTTGTCCCAGAGGTTTCTAACCCTCTCTTCCTTTTTCTGAATTCTTGTTTCTTCATTCTACTCCAGTTAAGTGTTTATTTCTTCCTTCTGTTCCAAATCATTGATTTGAGTCCCAGTGTCCATCCCAGTGTATATTTTTCTTTATTTCACTTTGCATATTATTCACTTCTTCCTTTAATTTGTGTCTGTGCTCAATCACGTCTATGAGCATTCTGATTACCAGTATTTTCAACTCTACATCGGATTGGTTGAGTGTCTCCTCAACACTTAGTTCTTTTTTTATGGAGTTTTGATCTGTTCTTTCATTTGGGCCATATTTCTTTGTCTTGGCATGCAACTGTTACATTGTAAGGGGCAGAACCTTAAGTATTCACCAGGGCAAGCCAACCCACTTCCCTGCATTATGGCACTGTATGTGGTGGATGGTTCAGAGAGGGAACAATATCACTTGCTGGGCTCTCACCTTGCTTTCAGTCACTTCCCCCACTATTCACAAGTGAATTGGGCCCTTCTGGTTTTAATTACTGGTCTGTTGGGTTTGTGTACATTCTAGGAACCCAAATGTCCCTCAAAGAACTCTCCTGTGAGACTATAAGTTTCTCCCACCACCACAACCTCCACAGATTTTTGCAGTTGGAGGTTTTGAGGCTTTCTTTTCCCACACTGGAGCCCTGCATCATATNTGGTTCAGAGAGGGAACAATATCACTTGCTGGGCTCTCACCTTGCTTTCAGTCACTTCCCCCACTATTCACAAGTGAATTGGGCCCTTCTGGTTTTAATTACTGGTCTGTTGGGTTTGTGTACATTCTAGGAACCCAAATGTCCCTCAAAGAACTCTCCTGTGAGACTATAAGTTTCTCCCACCACCACAACCTCCACAGATTTTTGCAGTTGAAGGTTTTGAGGCTTTCTTTTCCCACACTGGAGCCCTGCATCATGTGTCTGTCTCACTCACCAGTTGCTCTTCCCAGTTTATCCACTTGTGAATGTAGGACTTCCTGATCCTCCAGCCAACACATTGCTGCAAGTCTTCTTTGCCCTGACTGCCTCTCCCCCCTCACCCTACCACTGGTCTGGATGAATGTTTTTTCTTTAACTCCTTGGTTGTTGTAGTTTTATATGGTTTAATTTTCTGGCAGTTTTGGTTGTTTTTCCACTTTTAAATTGGTTGCTGTCCTTCTTTTGCTTGTGCAAGGAAGCAAATCATATCTATCTGTGCCTCCATATTGGACACAATTCGCAATAATATAATATTGAGATTAAAAAAAATAAAATTCTATCGGTACCTGCTTAGGACATGACTGGAATATTACACCAAATTCTGGTACCACATTATCAAGACAATAGTGATACACTTAAATATCTACAGACAAAACAGTAGACTGATGAATTCATTGCACAATTAAAATACAAGTAATTCTTGAAAGAATTAAGGACACAGTACAATATGTCTGCATTAACCCTGGAATCCCAGGAGGCTACCAGCAGACCACAGCTAAGTGAAACTTCTGAGAGGAATAAGATATGGGACAAGTTAGATAATGAAATCTAACATACACACCCACCAGTTTAAATGGGTTAAAGCCAGGTCTCCTAAAATGAGGGTAGTATTGAATTATGGTTAAATAACAAGGTATAATCCTACAAGAAAAGCTTTTCCTCCCCACCACTTCTGTTTGTAGACTCCTAGGGCTGAAAGAGTAACCATCACACCAGATCAATTTCAGGGAAAATGAGTGTCAGAAAGAAAAAATAATTTTACCTCTACCCTTCCAGGTTCTTGGCTGAGATTCCCCTCATAATAAAAGACAGCTTAACAGCAGAAAAACACAGAGAAGTTTAATAACATGTATAATTTCTACACACATGGGAAAGGCCAAAGAAAATAGTAACTACTACCAAAAATGGCCCAAGTTATAACCTTGAGGACCATCTTCACCAAAAGACCAAAAAAAAAAAGATTTTGGGAGAGGAGAGTCAGTTATGAGAGGTTTTCAGGCAAAGTACAATAAACAAGAGTATGGCTGTTATGCAGATTTAGGTCAACACCCTCTCCACTTCTCTGTTCATAAGTCTTTCTAGAGATTTAGTCACCCTCCTCTCCCATCACACTTACAAATGAAGATTACTCTCCTCAATGCAATTGTCTCTTATAAAAAGCTAACTTCTACTCAGCTTTCAGAGCTTCTATGCCTGCTGTTTCTTTAAAAAAATCCACTCAAAATAATCCTAATGCCGAAGAGGCATATTCAGGGACAGCATATTCTGCTCCCTTTCAATAGAAATGGCAGTACAAGGTAAAATAAATAAATAAATAAATAATAGTTCTCAACTCAAAACCCATGCTTAGCATGAGAAGGTACAAGATCCCTGTTTTTAAAAGTTATATATACACACTCAACTGATACCACACACATAGTAATCAAAAGCTCTAAATCTGTCTTTGTGATGCTCATGACTTATGGCATGTTGCCTAATATAGCATGCCCCTCTGGTCACAAGATGCGTGATAATAAAAAATGCAGGTCAAGTTTTTATCCTTATCATTATTGTCATTATTATCATCATCATCATTATTTGGTGTTCAGTTCAGAAGAATTTCAAAAATATTTTGACTATTTTTTATCTAGAGCAATATACTTTTTAATATTTAAGAGGAATGTGTTTAACTCTGTATATTTCTCATAGTGTTCTGACCTAGTCACAAAAACTAGGCAGAATTAATTGTCTTAGTAAATAGCAATAATAAATAAAGCCAATCCTCTTTCCTTGCTCTCAAGCATCCTTCAAGGCATTTTGTTTTGTTCTATTTTTGAAAAATCATACTGTTTGAATTTCAGAGCTGGCAGAAGCTTGAGAATAACATGTTTAGTCCCACCAATTTTAGATGAGGAATCTGAGCTGAGACCTGCAAATCTCACAAGTTTCTCAAAGTCAATAGCAGGAAAACTACAACTATTGGATGGATCCCCACTCCCAGTCAATCCACCTTTGCCTTGCTCCTTTACCCCTTTCAAATAACCACCACATTATTTTCCCAGTGGTAAAGCATTCTGCCAGTGGAGCTGCAGTAAGCCCTCAGGGGACAGCACAGCCAGCAGCTCTGTTGACAGGCATGGTTAGCAGGGTTTGGGTGCAGGAAATGGATGGCAGGGTCCTGCTGTGTGTCTGAAGCACAGAAGTAGGTGGCTGAGTCTGCAGGCTGGGAGTTTGTGATATAAAATAAGCTCTGTTTATTTGTGTTATCAAAGGTAGCCTTCAGTCTTCTTGTTGATTTTGTTCGCTCATTTTCACGTATTAGTAGCAAGAAGGTAAGGCCTCTTTCTGGATCTTCTCTGAACCACTGGAAGGATGTTGGAAAATAATTTGCATAGCTACAGGTTAGAATGGCCTCTTCGCCCTCCTGGATGCTCAAGGCCTGAGGATTCTGTTCTATTTTTTGGCTGCTCAACCCTAGGTAGAAAAACAATACCAGAAAAAGAAGGTTTACTCACCACCCTGGCACCCTTCCCACAACCACAGCTATAACTAAAGATGCAGCAGAATGTATCCCAGCCCTTTGCCCTCCACCCAGTGGACCATGGCCCCAGATCTTTGTCCTTGTTACCAGGAAGTCTCCAACTCACAGTCCACTGGAAGCCACAAAATCACCAAAACAACTCTCAGAAACAGCTCCATGCTCCTCCCCAACTAGGACTTGAAACGTGGACTCAGTCTCTCAGTCAAAAAGCCATTCTCATTAGTTTGGTGAGTGTTACTAGGGTTATTCTTCTATGGGAGGAAGTCTCTGCTGCCTCCCATAGTGACATCCAATCAGTGACAAGCCTGTTTGGTCTTTTACACACACACCCTGGCTTAATCCAACTTCAAAGTGAGTTTAGTTTCTAATCTGAGGAAGGATGTGCAGAGATAGAAAATACTGCCATCTTGTGTTCAGAAGGCTTTTAGAAAATAGTAATGGAATATGCTGTATGTAACCAAGGGTGCCCAACCTTTTGGCGTGTCTGGCCCTTACTGGAAAAAGAAGCATTATCTTGGGCCACACAATAAACATACTGTGAAACGTAATCAGACAAAAAACTCTCATACTGTTCTGAGTAAATTTTGCTTGTGTTGGGCCACATTCCTACCCATACTGAGCTGCATGTGGCCCACAGGCCTGCGGGCCACAGGTTGGACACCCCTGCATGTAAACAGTGTTTCTCAGACTTAATGTGTAGGGGAATCACTTAGGAACTTTGCTAAAATGCAGATCTTACGTCATTAGGCCTGGGTGGGGCTGGATAGTCTGTATTTCTAACAAGCCTACTGGTGGTGGTGTTGGTGCTGCTGGTTCTCAGATTATACGTGAAGTAGTGATTGTAGGAGAATGCTTGTCGAGTCTCAGTAGTATGTGAAAACGGAATTGGCAGCATTAAGATTTGATGCAGGACAAATGATCAAATATTCCAAGGTCTCCATTCCAAAGGCCATTCAAACTACTTTGTTGTTCTCACAACAGTTGCCTGAGGATGTCATGAGCTCTAGGTAATGCAAAGCATAGGAGGATACCTGACTGAATGCTAGGAAATTTTCTCAAATCCAAAGAGTGAATCTCCTCTCTTCACTCCTATTAGCCTCCCCACAGGTAGAAAAATTGTATTTCAAAAGGTCTGTCCTTGGTATCTTATTGGGCCAACATAAGTAAATACTCTGTTTAAATCACTAAAAAGTACTCAGATAGGTAAAGTTTCCCACTTCACACAGAAGACATTCTGAGATGCCCAGTAAATTGTTTTAACAACATGGCAGTTCTCTGATTGCTTATATCAGAATTTCTTTCTTTTCTACTTTGTTAATGTCCAGATAAATGTATTATAGTCATATCCTCAAATACCTTAGGCCATTCTCTGACCGAAATAACAGATGGATGGCTGTGGGCAGACATGAATGTGTGGAAGAGAGAAAGAAGAGAATGGTCTAAAGTATAATGAGCAATAAAGCTGGAAGGAGAGTTTGGGTCTAGAAAGCAAAAAATGTTTGCGTGCCTGAATTTGCAGGTTATTTATTAGCAAAAAACTACTGACGCTTATGAGCGCATGAGTAATGTTATGAAAATAGAACTCCATACATTTAATCTGGCTGCCTATCCACAAGAGTAATGTGGGGAGGTAGGTTGACAGGCATTGTGGAGTAATCTTTCAGAGGCTGTGTTCCAGCCTCCAACTGACTGGGCTTTGGAACCCAGCTCCTCCGTTTAATCTCTCTCACTGAGCTTGAGCAAGCTACTTAAATGTCTTCAAGCACCAATTTCCTTGTCTGGAAAGTAGGGATACCATCAGGATGTTATTAAGAGGAATGCATGGACTACTGTATACAAAAGGCTCTGTATGTATATATATGTATGTGTATATACATATATACACATACATATATATGTGTGTGTATACACATACACAAACACATTTTAGACTCAAAAGTGTGAACTACCAATATAGGAAAAAGAATATAATGGAAATTGAACCAGTTAGGCAGCCATTGCTTCCTTCTCATTGTGAGGGACAAGTGGCTAAACCAGGGTCTCTAAACTTCAGAGCTGGGGGAGTTTTAAAGAATTTAGAGGAAATGACAGATTAAAGAGATTTCAAATCAAATAAAGTTCATATTTTAGAAAGTATTATTAAAAAATCATTGCTGATCCTGTCAAGCAAGGATACTCAATATTGTAGGAGGGGGAAACTTTTCCCTTCTTTTCTTCTAGGTTCTTTGGTTGGCCTAGTAATTAAGTTGACATAAGACAGATTAACAGGACAAAAACAAATCCTGCATGTATGGGAGTCCCCCAAAATATGAGACTCCCTGGCAATCAGGTAATTGTAACCTATATACCACTCTCAGCTAAGGAGAAGGGGGTAGGGATCTGGGGCTTCAAAAGGAGGGAAAATAATTCACAGAAAGACGAGAAGAACAAATGTTTGCCCTGACAAGCAAATAAGTTTTCCTGATATGAGAAGTCACCTCTGGTAATAGCTCTATTTCTGATACAAGCCCCCTATCTAAATTCTTTAGGCAGTTAAGTGGAAGGGTAAAAACTCTTGCTGAGTCTGCTAGGCCCTGGTTGTCTTCAGCTCAGAACAATCCACATGCCAAAGTCGGACATTCTGGGGGGCCATATTCCATTCCTCACCAATATCAAGATCTCGTTGTACTACTTTCCAACCTCTACCCTGCTCATAATTTCATTAAGTAGCAACCATACCAGTAAATATATTGATTCATTTTAATGATCACTTTTAAACAATCATTATAGATTCTTTCTAAATACCATTAATTTGCTATATAATATTCTATTTTGATTATTCATTCCCTTTAAGATTAGCTATATTGGTTTTCATGTAAATAACTTTATTAATATATTTATAAACAATTATTTTCCAATGTAAAACATTTTAATTGTTTCTCAAATATACAGTTATTAGAATTATCAAACGATCATTAATAAAAATCAGTATATTGCTCAAAGGAGTGACCAAACCATGCACCTTTATACTTTTCAGACAAAGTAACAATTAACTTCTGAGAAATTGACATGAAAAAGAAAGTTAGTGTTCATTAGAAAGGAATCTAAGCTGGTTTGGATATTCATTAGTTAGGGATGTAAACAAGTTTGGGCTGGGGTAGTAAAAGCATTTGTTATAAGATATATTTATACATACTTTTCTTCTCTGGATTTTATCACTCTTGTGATAAGTTTGTCTCTCAGCCCTCAGAAGAGGGGAGGGCGCCTATCCTGAAGATTTATTTTCTGCTTTTAGGGGGACAGAAAAGTGTCAAAGAGCATCTCCAGGTCCTGCCACTTCCCGAGTGATTTTAATTCCCAATGATCAATACGCTCTTGTGGAATATCTGGAGGCAGGCTTCCTGGGGCTCTGACACATCTGAGTTCAGGAAAATATTGCCTTTCACCATAAATATAATGGACTGAGGGGGAGCATAATATGCTCTAATGCTCTATAATTATTCATTTTCCATAATACTACTCCCCCACAAAACCTTAAGATGAGAGAGATGGAAACACTCTTCCGTCCCATGACCTAGTCCTATAGTTTCATTGACTCATAAGAAAGACAAACAGTGAACATATATCACCAAAGAGAAAGTACCATTAAATACTACTTTTCTTGTTGCCAAAATCTGAGACAATCCTCCTCAAAAAAATAAAAATAAAAATACCCTCACCAGGCTAATGAACCCTCAGGAACACTAATAAGATTCCTAGAAACTTTGTCATTATTCCTGTCTTCTTTTGCCCCTCCACAAAGGACCAACTCTGAAAAGTGATAATAACCTAGAATCTTTGTTTCCAATGTACATATTGCAAACAAAATAGCCCATCACACCAATAAGAAACAAAAGACTGTTCTCTACCACCTCCTCTACCACTGTCTCCTTTCACCTTGCTGTGCTACCCACAACAGGGGAGTGGGACAAAAGAAAAGACAAAGAGGGGCAACAGAGAGATCTAAATTCAGAAGTGATTTGGAAAGCATCTCATAGATGTTTAAATGGCCAAAGAAATGTTCAGACTTTGTGTGACAATAACTAATAATCTGCCACCAGGGCTAAATTTTTCAAAAGCTGAGAAGCAAGTTGTCCACATTGACTGTAGACAGGGAGTGTACATATAAGGGTGTATAGTGCGTGTATTTGTACCCATGAACTGAGGAGCAGCAGTGAGCTAAGCAACAGCAGTATAGCTACCACAGATTAACTTGTTGTATAATTGAGCAGCTCAGGGATGAGCTGGTA
>NW_028089235.1:0-1679 GCF_014824575.4 Sturnira hondurensis | reverse complement strand
CATTTAAACTGTTTTAAGTAGAAATTTTCAAACTTCCCTTTCACTAGATTTTACAATACATGCAATTCAAAGATATGATAGAATAAATTATGTCCCTTTAGGATGAAACAAACAAGCATTATTAAAATTCTTGCCCTGCTTGGTGTGGCTCAGTGGATTGAATGCCGGCCTACAAACTGAAAGGTCATCAGATTGATTCACTGGTTTGATTCCCCGTCAGGGCACGTTCCTGGGTTTCAGACAAGGTCCCTACTATGCCAGGCGTTAGATCTCATACATCAGTGTTTCTCACCTCTTTCTCCCTTCCCTCTCTCTAAAAAAATAAATAGATACCATCTTTAAAAATGTATTTAAAAGTCTCATACAATTTTGTTATTCCAGGTGAGAGATTTTAACCCTATTCTTGTGAAAATAAAAATAGTTGATGATAGTATAAAAATAGTAAGGTGAATGATAGGGCAACTGACTTTTGCCCTCAATCATGGCCACACCCTGACAAATATCAATCTGACTATAAGAATGATGTTATGTTTTCTTTTCTTCCACACCCATACTAAACCCACAATGAAAAGAGCTAGCCTAAGACCCCACAAGCCTGAGACCCACACAGCACAGCACCTTGTGTGGTGATACAGGTAACAGAGAGACATTTAGAATCGGTGATGGCTCATGGACNAGTACTATTATTTCAGAAGCCCCATGAGATTTTTCATTCTTCTGGAAGGCAAAATGACAAACACCCTCTGTGCCAGAAGGGGTTGCAATAAAGGTCAAATGCTCAAATGTGAGCCAGAGCAATTATAATTAAAATGATAAGTTCTTGATTTTGAATATTCTGTTAGGCCCTAAACAGAAAATATGTACATAAAGCTAAAATAACTTGTCTTAGGTAATTGTACCAAGATAGGAATGTGAGAATCAAGCAATGTTGCTATTAAGGTTTTTAATGCTACTCTTTTAAGCCTATGTTTCTCACCAGCCATGTCTTAGAAATAATTTTTGTTTCCTGAAGAAAATTTTATTTATGGCTCAAATCTGGATTTTGCAAAATGGAAGATCTCCTGATAGCTCTAAATTACCAGCCAACCTTAACTTCTCCATCCAGAGGTGGCTTCAGCTGGAGAGAGGGCTGTTCTCTATGGAAGAAGAACTGTGGGAAAGGTCCAAGATCATGGCAGGGCCCTATAGCACCTGCTGCCTAAACTGATGGGGAGGCATGTGAGACAGCCAGCCCTCCCTCAAATGCACCCACAATCATCTGTCCCAGCAGTTTGAGACAAAGTCTTAGTTTTCTTCCAGTTAATCCCACGGGCTCCTAAATGTCTTTATTAAATGGACTCTGCCCTTCTACCCTAAATTGCACAAGAACCCTGGGGGTTTCCTTAGGGTTTTTGCTTCCAAACCTCGCTAAGTGAGAGACTTGTAAAGTCTAATCTGTCCATCAGCAGTGGTGCTCCTGACCCTGCCATTGTGGGGTCACTGTTGAGTTTATGTTCTGCACAATGTCGTGACATTTTCCCACTGGGTTAGATATGCCTTAGCTTGTTCAGAGCCCTTACAGCCCCCAGGTGTCCTCAGAGTGGATTCCAAAGGGGCAGCACTTTCATCTCACACTCACTCAGCCACATCCCTAAAGCAGAGCATCCCACCTGAGCAGTTGGCACAGAGTATCTGGATTT
>NW_028089234.1:0-993 GCF_014824575.4 Sturnira hondurensis | reverse complement strand
AAGCCCTTATTATATGAAATGTTAAAGGGACTTATCTAAGAAAAAGAAGATTAAAAACTATGAACAGTGAAAGGACAGCAAACTCACAGTTATTAACAGCCACACCTAAAGCAAAAGCAAACCAAGAGGACAGCTAGATCAGGAGCGGAACCATAGAAATGAAGAACACATGGAGGGTTAGCAACAGGAGAACGGGAGGAGGAGAAGAGGGGAGAAGGTACAGAAAATAAGTAGCATAGATAGTAGGTAGAAAATAGATAGGGGGGAGGGCAAGAATAGTAGGGGAAATATAGAATCTAAAGAACTTGAGACACGTGGTCATAAACTAAAGGGGGAATGGTGGGGGAGGGGGTGTGCAGGGTGGAGGAGAATGAAGGGGGAATAGAACAACTGTAATTGTATAATCAATAAAATATATTAAAAAATAAAATAAAATAAAATAAAATAAAGAAAGATAAAAAAGCTTGCTTCCAAGCTCAAAGCATCCAGGAAGTAAGGCATCTACAATAGAGGAGAAGATATATAGAGCACTGGACTCATGGCAGAGGTAGCTAATTGTTCCTCAGTGTTCTTTCTTCCCTCCTTCCTTGTAGTATTGAGTCTTCTAAGTTTTAATTGATCACATTGATGCTCAGCTGGAACATTTCCAAGTTTTCAAACCCAAGTGCATCTAGGTTTGGTCCTGTGCGTCTGTTTTCTTAAACGGTGTTTGAGTGAATCATGACCATGACTGTCTGAGAGGAAAATAGATTTCCAACTTGTTTGAACCAATGCATTTTAAGGTCTCTTTTTTATGGAAGCTCGGCCTACCCCATGACTAATAAAGAAATTGGTAAAAGATGTAAGATGCTACATAAACATACATGCATATGCTAAGTTTGATGATGACAAATGGAAAAAAAAAAACAGATGTACTGGGCCAGAAAGCTGGTCACTTTTGACATGACAGAGCAAAGCTCCTGATAAAACTATTGTCTGTAACAATTGGGAAAT
>NW_028089233.1:0-736 GCF_014824575.4 Sturnira hondurensis | reverse complement strand
GGGTGTGGTTGCTCCCCCACACAGATGTGGAAGGAGCCAGGAGCCCTCTGCTTTGTCAGGAGTGTGCACGCTGGGCACTAGGTTGGGGCTCTGTCTCCTCGGGCAATCCTATGAGTGGCTCCCATGGACAGGTGCTGGGCAGGTGCAGGGCAGGTGCTGGGCAGGTGCAGGGCAGTTGCAGGGCAGGTGCTTGGCAGGTGCAGGGCAGGTGCTGGGCAGATGCTGGGCAGATGCTGGGCAGGTGCAGGGCAGGTGCTGGGCAGGTGCAGGGCAGGTGCAGGGCAGGTGCTGGGCAGGTGCAGGGCAGGTGCAGGGCAGGTGCTGGGCAGGTGCAGGGCAGGTGCTGGGCAGGTGCTGGGCAGGTGCAGGGCAGGTGCTGGGCAGGTGCTAGGCTGCACACACCAGGCACTTGCCCAAGGACACACATGCATGTCACAACAACACATAGATGCTGCCATGGAAGTTGTTTCAGAGGGAAAGATCACTGATGGTGCCTGGGGTGTCAGGTGAGCAGCCGTGGTGAATCTTGCAGGACAGGATGGTACCTGTGGGCGGAGCTCCTGAGACCTTAGGAAATATGTCCCACAATCGCAGTCCCCGGAGGGGATGGGCGTGCAAAGGCCAGAGGAGAGCAGCCATAACGCCCCCCCCAGCCCAGCCCGGCATTGCTCTCGATGCCCTTCCCAGGAACCTGCCTCCCCACCTCCCACCCCCGAGCCTGCCGCCAGCAGGCACA
>NW_028089232.1:0-2473 GCF_014824575.4 Sturnira hondurensis | reverse complement strand
ACTGAAGCACCACCCCTGACTATTTGCACAAATAGTTGGGTGATATACTGAGTGCTCACCTTGTGGATCTCTACATGACATACCAATAAATAAATGGTTATACACAGGCCATTACAGGGATGAGCCTCATGGCAAGACCTCTGGGACTTAGGCCACCAGAAACAAATCACAGTATATCGTGTGACCAGGCATGCACCCACTGAAGCCCTAGGAATGATGAGGCAGAAATGATAGCCAAGGTGTGCTGCCTAGAAACGGTGCCTACAGTCTCGTCAGGAGAAGACATTGCCCAGTGGCAATACCATTGCCTCTTCCATGCTGGGCAGAAGACCATGTGGTCCACTATAAAAACTTGGGAGTTACCTGTCTCCTTAGCAGAGGTATAAGAAGCTTTTGAGACCTGTGTTGTCTGCTCGTGAGAGCATCCCCAGAGGCCTGTGGTGACTACTGTACAGGTGATGCAGGGACAGATACCGCTGATTCAGTGGCAGGTTGACATAATCAGACCCGTGCTTAGTTCAGAGGCTACAAGTATACTATCACATGTGTGGATATGGCTACTGGTCTGTTAGCAGCATACCCCACACGGCATCCAGATGAGAAAGGCGCAATTGCTGCTTATGGACTGTCCTCCGGACTCTAAAGGAGAGGAGTGGGGAGGGGGCAGCTTCAGTGGAAGCCTTACACCACCAGACTGCAGCTCCAGGTCAGCTGCAGGTACAGACTAAGGATGCTTTGCTAAAACCAAGCATGGGAAAGCAGGGAAATATTCTCTTGCCTGCACCTGAGGGCCTGGAGTGAGGGCAAACAGCCATTTAGACAGAGCCTTCAGAAATAAAAGACCCCACACGCATTGGATGGCTTTTGTTGCCTCTTGGGAACAAGGGGTGGAGAGGAACTTCCAAATAGTGCCCTAGGTACTTGGGTATTTGCACCCCGGGATGCCCCCTCTGCCAGCCACAGTCTTACTGTTTGACCAGAAACTTGCTTGTATCTTGCCTGAGGGCCATGATCTGACATTGTTGGTGCCTATAACTACTTTGTCTTTTTTACCCCTAGGGTTCAAAGTAACACCTTAGTGAACTGGGTTCATACCTATGCCTCAGTGACTAACCTGTCCATGTTCTGGGTCTGCACTGAAATCCCCCTGAGCACGTGTCCCAGCCTTCCATGATGCATCTCTCCTGCTTCTGTCTCAAACCGGACTTGGCTTCAGAACCAGTGGAACAGTGAACATCCCTTGTGGAACATGACCTGGACTGACATCTATGCTGGGGCAGAGCAGTGGTGTGACCAACCCTGGCCATTGGGCGGCTGCTGCAGGTGGGGTAGCTCAGGGTAGGCTCACAGCTGGGACTGTGGAGTTGACTGGGCCAGCGCCCCTCTGTGATAAAAGCCTCAAGGAACAGGCCCAGGTGGGTTGAACTCCTGTGGGTCTGTGTCAGAGACATGCCCTTGGGCTTTGTTGGGAGGTGCTGAATAATGCGTGAGCTGCTTTTCCCAGTGGGCCCTCTGGGTGTGTAGCTCACATGGGTGACCTTACTTGCACAGGAATTGGACTGGACATTTGACATAGGGGTGGACTTATTTGTTGTTTGCTGCTGCAACTTATACTGCTGCTGTGGCAGCTGGGTGCAGGGCTCTGACCTCCTCACCAAGGGACCTTCACAGAAGACACCCTTGCATAGATTGTATGGTGAGGAACCCCGATGGAGTGTATTATAGGGTAAAAAGTCAGTCAGACTCCCTCACCTGGATGTCTGGGCAACTAAGATATACAATATTCCCATAGCCATGAGTAGGCTGCATGTGCAGAATCACATTGTTATACAATATCTCCCCACCATAATGGCTTTGTGTACATGTAATATATAAGGGAGTTCTGACTTTGCTGGCATAACATGTGACTTGCATCATCATGGATCGCCCACCCTCCACTTCCATAAAGGCATGTCAGGCATTCCAACAGCTCCATGAGTTTTCTTCTCACTGCCCGAGTCCCTAATGGACTTGTCCGGCCTTGCAAGGCTACAACACAGTCAGTTACTGTGCCACATTTACTAAGACTTAGACTCTTGGAACGTCTTTCAAGACACTCTGAAACATACTACAGAGGGTTCCCCTTCTTCAGAACTCTAGGCCTGAGAAGTAGAAGCCCACGCTGTGCTTCATTTTCCACATTATAAACACTGGCCTTAATTTCCTTCTTCACAATGCCATGAAACCTTGCATTTAATCCCTGCCACCTGATCTAGAAAGGTCCTCATCCTGCCAAGATCCTTCTTTTCTCCCTGATCTCCCACTTCCTTTTCTCCATCTTGCCTGCTCTCCTTAAACCATCTGCCATACACTGAGGTCAGAATGTTACCACCCTCACTTCTTTCCTCTGTGGCCCCCCACACTGATAATGAATATCTATTTTATGTTCCCTGTGCCTCTGCTTGGCTTTCCAAACCCTCCATGCTTTCACTAA
>NW_028089231.1:0-1042 GCF_014824575.4 Sturnira hondurensis | reverse complement strand
GGGAATAGAACAACTGTAATGGTATAATCAATAAAATATATTTTTAAAAAATATCTTGCATATTTGAAAATGCCATTATTAAGTTCACACTTGATTGGTAATTTGGCTAGGAATAATCCTGGATGGGAAATAAACTTCCCTCAGAATTTTGAAGGTATTCTTGTTAGTGAAAGTATCCACTAAGCTCCATAACAAAGAAACCCCACAATACAGTGATTTAAACATCTGACTGATAATTCCTATGTTATCTCTTCTAATTTCCAGTTCTTTTTCAGTACTTCCTTGAAGATTTCCTCGACTTCTGCTCCACTCTTCTATTGAATTGAACATTTTATGCTATTGAATCTATTCTGTCTTGGTCTTTGTTACTTTCAGAAAACACTTTGTTAGATGCTAAATCTCTAATATTTCTGAACATAGTAATTACAGTTAAAAAAACTATTTCTGCACTGTTCCTCTTTTCCTGAGTCCCTTTCTTTTTTAAAATGTCTCAAATATTTGGTTTTCTCTCCATATTTAAGAGAGAGGCACTAAATTTCAGAAGTACAAATTGTACTTACAAAGTAGTTACAGGTTGTAAAGTACAACAGATTGGGGAACATAGTCAATAATGTTGTAATAACTCTGTATAGTGTCAGATGGGTACTGGAATCATGAGGGGGATCACTCTGTATGTTACATAAATAAATGTCTAACCACTATGCTGATCACCTGAAGCTAATATAATATTGAATGTCAATTGTAACTTTGATAGTGAACATGGAAAATCCTATAGACTTTACCAAAAAACTGCTCAAACTAATAAATGAATTTGGCAAAACAGCAGGATACAAAGTCAATATCCAGAAATTAAAGGCATTTTTGTATACTAACAATGAATCAGCAGAGGCAGAAATCAAGAAAAAAATCCCATTCGATATAGCAAAAACAAAAATAAAATATCTGGGAATAAACCTAACCAAGGAGGTAAAAGACCCATATGCAGAAAACTACACAACACTGAAGAAAGAAATCAAGGAAGACAAACAAATGGAAACATATA
>NW_028089230.1:0-697 GCF_014824575.4 Sturnira hondurensis | reverse complement strand
AAATTGAAATGTTTTTAAGTTTTGTGTTTTTAAGGATGGTATTTTCCCTTCACAGAGCTAAAATAGTCTTTACTCCACATCCTGCTCCGTGACTAAAGAATGATCCCAATAGATTAATTAATGTCTTGATTCCCTCCTTTCTAACAGAGCAGAAGCGCTAACAACTTCCCCAGCAGGTTACAGAGGGACTGGGAGGGGGGACAACAACAGGGCACTGAACCCAGGGAAGGGCTGAGTGAGGTGCTCTCAGGATCACAGCTACACCCGGCAGTGCATTCCGTTCTTCGAGGTGAGAACTGCCTCAAGTCCCCAGAAATCATTTTTTAATCCGTGCTTCAGACAACAGGTACAAGAACAGGAAGCACAGGCTGCGCCGAGTCTCAGCAGGAGACTCCAACAGAATGTGTTTTTTCTTTGGCCTCATGATGCTCTGAATCAGCCTGGTGAAGCTCTCCTCCAGTAAAGGCTAACCGCTGAAATCGGAAAAATCTGTGAACTCAAGTATAATAATCTAGCCTCAGAAGAAGGGTTATAGTTCTTCTCTACCCAGAGCTGCACAATCAAGAAGAAAATAAGGCAGAGCAAGCCTTGGTTGCTCAAGAACAGGAGCTAATCAGTAGTCCCTACTTCTTAGGAGGGCCGGTGGGGGCGGGGGGGGGGGGTGGGGACCAGGGAGGAACAGGGCCAAACCCCCATC
>NW_028089229.1:0-534 GCF_014824575.4 Sturnira hondurensis | reverse complement strand
ATAGGAATACCAGAAGGAGAAGAAGAACAAGGGATAGAAAACCTATTTGAAAAAGTAATGATGGAAAATTTTCCTAATTTGATGAGAGAAAAAGTTACATGAATCCAGGAATCACAGAGAGTTCCATTCAAGAGGAACCCAAAGAGGACCACTTCAAGACACATCATCATTAAAATGGCAACATTCCAAGACAAAGAGAGAATCTTAAAGGCAACAAGAGAGAAAAAGGAAGTAACATACAAGGGAGCCACAATAAGGTTAACTACTGACTTCTCAATGGAAACACTCCAAGCAAGAAGAAAATGGCTAGAAATATTTCAAGTAACGAGAACCAGAGGCCTACAACCAAAGCTACTTTACCCAGCAAAGCTCTCAATCAAGAGAGAAGGCCAAATAAAAAGCCTCCAAGACAAAAGAAATCTAAAAGAATATGCCTTCACCAAATCAGCTGTACAAGAAATATTAAAAGGACTGCTTTAAGGAAAGGAAGGGAAAAAGAGAGACAGAGAGGAACACAGGTACAGGAAAGGCAAT
>NW_028089228.1:0-908 GCF_014824575.4 Sturnira hondurensis | reverse complement strand
GAGAAGCCCTTGGCTCTGTTTCCAACCCATCCCCCAACAGATGGGACCCCCTACAGATGCTCCACAGTGTCTTCAGAATCACCTGAGAATGTGCTTTCCATCTTCGGGGTGAGGCAGCGGCCAGGACACCCAGTCCAAGCTGGGACCTCCCTTTTCTGTGGTGCTCAGCTCTGCAGACGCCCTGCTGGCCCCTGGGGTTACAAAGGGATGTGGGGAAAGGCGGCTGCCACCAAGGTGAGAGGGTGAAAAATGCTCTTTTTAAATTGAGGCATTGTTCCAAGGGGCACACCTTCCTGTGAAGCATTGCTGACTCTGATTATAATACATAGAATAAGTTTTTANGCCAGGACACCCAGTCCAAGCTGGGACCTCCCTTTTCTGTGGTGCTCAGCTCTGCAGACGCCCTGCTGGCCCCTGGGGTTACAAAGGGATGTGGGGAAAGGCGGCTGCCACCAAGTTGAGAGGGTGAAAAATGCTCTTTTTAAATTGAGGCATTGTTCCAAGGGGCACACCTTCCTGTGAAGCATTTCTGACTCTGATTATAATACATAGAATGAGTTTTTAAACACCTGTAGCTAATCTACCCACAGTTCCATGCTTTGCAAGACCCCAAACTTACTTCAGGGGTATGTAGGTGCAGGTGATGGCCACAGATTATGAAATTGTGCCTTTCTTTGTTGTCACCGAGAACGATCAATGAGTATGGGTTGCCTGAAGTGAAATGTTCCTTGAAGCTGTTGGGAAAGAGGTTGACAATCCCTGAAGGTGTGTGTTCTTCCCAGGCCTGTTCATCTACAGCTGGAAAAGGGAAGCCAATGTGGTCACAGGGCTGGGAGTGGGGGGCGGGGCAGGAGCCTAAATCCACAGATGTTGAGAAACAGACTTGAGTGATTTCTAGCTCCTTGGTT
>NW_028089227.1:0-3470 GCF_014824575.4 Sturnira hondurensis | reverse complement strand
GAAAATGCTTCTGTGAAGCCATCATCTCCAAGTCGTGACTGTGTCAGCCGACCTGGTTAGCACTGGAGGTGGCATCTCCCCCTTTTTTATTTTTCAGAAGAAAGGTTTTGAGATTCAAAGAAGTCTTGTGGACTGAGGAGAGAATCATCCAGAAGATGACTGGGAAAACAAGAATAAGAATGAGAATGATAATTATGGTTACTCCAATATGAATTAAATTTGACCACCACATAGTAGGATTAACCGAATTTTGAATGGCTTCCCAAATCCTGTCTGCGATATCTGTACCCGACATTTCTAATTTAGAATGACAAATATCTCTAATTTTTCTCTAGAGTTGTTCTATGTCAGGAGTAAGGTTGGTATCATACCAGATTCCTTGTAAATGAGCTTTGACTTTGTCCCAAGGGTCAGAGTCATTAGTATAAGGATATGGAGTTACACAAATCCACTTATATTCTGCATGACATCTAGTAATCATCTGCATTTTGATGTTCTGGATCTGATTTCCTAAATAAATAAGTGTGTCTTCTAAGGCATTAACTCTCGTTTCTAACTTTTTATCTATAGACTCTTGAAGGGCAAGGGCAATAGACACATTACGGGAAAGCTGGTTAATGTGTTGAGCAGTATGGACTTCTTGTATTCGGGCTGTGGTTGAGAGGGCTAGGGAAGTGATTATACTGATAAAGGCTGTAATTCCTAAAATGAGAGTTGCAACAAATCTCTTTGGTCTCGTTAATGCATCAAGCTTCTAGAGAATGTGATATCCTGGATCATCATACCATTCTCCTGTTAACGTTACTGGGAGAAGAACATGGGCTGGCTGGTGCATAATTAAAAATGTTGACTGGTTCTTAGGTAGTCCTGAATTAACACAATTCATCAAAATACAATCTTTACGTAATATTTGGAAAGAATTGCCTATTTTAGTAATATTTGGATTTCCCATCAAAATAGCATGGGGGGTATTGACACATGAATGAACTGCAAAAATATCTGATACATTTCTGGTAGGTCTGCTGAAAATTATCATGTTAGTTGCTGCAAGAAGGCGGAAGAGGTCTGAATATAATGCTGTCCAATTATGACTTGGAGACACACTCTGGTATTTTGGATTTACCCACCCTGGAGAGAACCACCTTCCTAGTGATTCTCTAGGAGTGAAAATATTGTTTTGAGAAATTTGGAATTTATTGGCAGTATTAATAATATATTTGGTATAGTTATAACCTGGGGAGGATACAGAAAAATCATAAATAGTTAAATTAGTGTCTCTGGGCTTATAAACCATGGCAGCCTTTTTGAATCCACAATCTAGCCACCGTGGAAAGCCTGTTTGTCTATTAATTTGTCTCCAATAAACATCTCTATCAATATATTTATTGATGCAAGAATCTAAAATAAAGTCAAAATTATCTGTCAAATTAATATGAGTCATAATTATAATGACCAAGAGAAACTATATTTAAACCCCAAATAGATCTATTATTATTTTTCCTCGGAGAATCAGTTATAAAGGTTCTGTAATTGATTGGTAAGCAACGTGGGGGAGGAGTCCCAGTTGTAGTAAAGCACATAGGGGCATCATCACTAAAGCCTTCAAAAGTAAAATTACGGACAGTCCTATGGGGTACTAATGAATCTGATATTCCTCCCAAGAGTCCTGAGTTGTTAGTATATACCTTAAGGTTCCTGGTTCCCCAGGCAGTAGGGTGAAAAAGGGGAGGATTAGGGATATAAGCCCAAAAAGATTGATTACAATCAACAGTAACTACCTGGGCTGACACCAGTGCTATCATAGCAAGAAATAAAGTCTCAGGAGAAAGGGATTGGCCACTATCTGTGACCATTCTTGTTGCTTCTTCAGAGAGCTTCTTAATCTGTCCCCAAGTGGGCAGATCAGCTCTGCGAGTAGCTCGTGCTAGACGTGGAGGCGGCTGTAGAGCAGGATCAGAGGGATTCAGCTTAGCCGTCTTAGGTGCTAAAACTTTAGGTTCCCCATCTTCATGGACGGGCTTGAGGAACTGTGGGAGTGGTGACCTCTGTCGCTTCTTTGACCCCTTGGATGAGCCTCTCAGGCAGCCATATGGGCACTTCTGCATCCTGTGGGAAAATACAAACATAGCCTCGCCCCGATGTTAACAGGGGATCAGGTCCTCTCCACTGCCCCCTGATCAAGTCTTTCCACTTGACCATTAGGACAGGGGAAGGTGAGTGTCCCCAGTGTCTCATCATGGGCATGAGACCTTGATTATTAGCATTTAAATGATTAATTATAAAAAGAGCATGCTGGAGAATGTGGTGGGGAGTTAGACACTTCTGACTCCCGTCTTGCATTTTTTGAATTTGAATTTTTAGGGTTTGATGAGCTCTTTCAATTATACCTTGACCTTGAGGATTATACGGAATTCCCGTCTTATGTCTTATGCCAAACTGCTGGCAAAATTCTATAAAGCTTTTGGAAGTATAGGCTGGAGCATTATCAGTTTTGAGTTTAAGAGGTTTTCCCATATAAGCAAATGATTGAACCATATGTTGAATAACATCCTTATTTGCCTCTCCAGCTCTTGCTGAGGCAAAGATGACATGAGAGCATGTATCTATAGTAACATGTACAAAGGATAGTTTTCCAAATTCAGGGATGTGCGTAACATCCATCTGCCAAATAGCATTGGGCTTAAACCCTCGTGGATTGACTCCTGAGGGTAGAGCTGGAATATGCGTGCAACACACAGAACAATCCCTTAGTATTTGCCTTGCTTGTTCTCTAGTTAACTGATATTGCAAATGCAAAGCAGTAGCATTTTGATGATGCAGTGCATTCGAGGCCACTGCTTTTTCTATAGCTGTGAGTATTATAGTTTTAGTTAACTCATCAGCTCTTTGGTTTCCTTCTGCCAGGGCCCCTTGAAGCCCTGTATGCCCCCTTATACGTCCAATAAAAAGGGGGTTATTTCTTTGCTGAATTAAAGTATGCAGCTTTTGTAAAGCTGCATAGATACTGCAGTGATAGGAAATAGCTACGATTTCTATGGCAGGAAACAGGTTGACTATATAGAGAGAGTCAGAGTAAAGATTAAAAGGTTCTGACACCTGTTGGAAAGCAGAAATAACTGTAGTCAGCTCGGTCGCAAGACCAGCCGTGATCTTTCCTTTACTTTTGCTTTCTGCTTTTGCGGCGCGGCAAGTGCCAGCAGTCTGAATTTATCAGGATTATAGCTAGCCGCTTTGTCTTCTAATTCAGCCTGATAGTCTGGTGGTAATTCATCATATTTCTCAGGTGGCTCTTGGTCTGACTCAGACTCACTCTCACTTTCTTCTGCTCTACAGTTGTTGCTAGGCGGCGGGGCGGAAGGTGCCAGGCTTTCGTAGCCCTCTATCTTGGGACCTGCGCACAGAGGCTGTTTTTCCTCTTTTGTTGCCTGCTTTGCAAGGCAAACAGCCTCGTGCGTTGGGTCAAAACTATC
>NW_028089226.1:0-824 GCF_014824575.4 Sturnira hondurensis | reverse complement strand
CTTTTCACTTATTTGATCAGTCACAGCTCCTTTTCCATACACTGCACAAATCTTTTTTTTTTTTTGCATTTCAGTTGTGTTTTTACCTTTCTTGAAATAATAAAGTATAATACACCAAAAATGTTGCATATTTCCATCTTCAATGTTAAAATGGCTGCACAAGAATTGACCAATTTTTATAATTTTTTAAAATAAATGTACGCTGAGATGACAGCTGTCACACTACAATCTAACACAATTGTTTTGAATGAAGTCAAAGACAATCCAGCACTATTAGAGCCATTGTACAGAAAAATACGTAATAGACTTTTCGGTCAACCCAATATGAACAGGTTGATTATATCTGAAAGCATTTAATTCAACAGAGTTTGAGGATAAAGAATCCCTGGAAGAAGAAACCATACATCAGCAAAATCAAATGAAATAAGTTGGTAGTATGATGAAAGTAGAAGAATAATTATAAACACATTTAATAAGCAGATTAAACACAGAGAGGAAATTGTTAATGAATTCTTAATGATTCATGTTGATGGAATGCCTGAATAACAAAGCAAACAATTAATCAAAGACAAAAGGAAATTAATGTTTGTAATGTATGGCATGGAGGTACAGGCCTAATAAGAAAGAAAGAGGAATTGTCCCATGAGAAAGAGAAGGATAGATACAAGATATGGGATAAATATAATTTTCTTTACAGCAAAACAAAAACAACTGGTGGGATGCAGAAAATCTCTGGTCAAGATGTGGGCGGTAGTTATGTTACCGAACAAGTGTCCGAGGGGGGGGGCAATACTTGGCCCACCGAGGGATGCCAAAAACTGCTA
>NW_028089225.1:0-1261 GCF_014824575.4 Sturnira hondurensis | reverse complement strand
TATAATCTTCCAAAACTCAATGAAAAAGAAACAGAAAACCTGAACAGACCAGTAATAGCAGATGGAATTGATGCAGTAATCAAAAAAATCCCATCACACAAAAGCCCTGGACCAGATGGTTTCACGGGAGAATTCTACAAAGCATTTAAGGAAGAGCTAACTCCTATTCTTCACAGACTATTTCAAAAAATCCAAAATGATGGGAAACTCCTTCACTCTTTTTATGAAGCCAGCATAACCCTAATTCCAAAACCAGATAGAGACACAACAAGGAAAGAAAATTTCAGGCCCATATTGCCGATAACATAGATGCTAAAATCCTCAACAAAATATTGGCAAATCGCATTCAACAATACATCAAAAAGATCATACACCATGACCAAGTGGGATTCACCTCAGGGAAGCAAGAATGGTACAATACTCAAAAATCAGCTAATGTAATACACCACATAAATAAAAGCAAGGACAAAAACCACATGGTCATATCAATAGATGTGGAAAAAGCTTTTGATAAGGTACAACACCCATTTATGATAAAGGTACTCTGAAAAGTGGGAATAAAGGGAGCATTCCTCAATATAATGAAGGCCATATATGAAAGACCTACAGACAACATCATACTCAATAGGCAAAAACTAAAATCTTTTCCACTAAATCAGGAAAAAGACAAAATTGTCCACCTTCACCAGTTCTATTCAATATAGTATTGGAAGTTTTAGTCACAGCAATTACACAAGAAAAGGAAATAAAAGGCCTCCAAATCGGAAAGGAGGAAACAAAACCGGCATTGTTCGCAGATGACATGATAGTGTACCTGGCAAATCCTATGGCCTCTACCAAAAAATTGCTCCGACTAATAAATGAATGTGGCAAAAAAAGCAGGTTACAAAGTCTATATCCAGAAATCAAAGGCATTTCTGTATACTAACAATGAATCAGCAGAAGCAGAAATCAAGAAAAAATCCCATTCTATAAAGAAAAAACAAAAATAAAATAATTGGGAATAAACCTAACCAAGGAGGTAAAACACCTGTATGCAGAAAACTACAGAACACTGAAGAAAGAAATCAAGGAAGACACGAACAAATGGAAACATAGACCGTGTTCATAGATTGGAAGAATTAACATCATTAAAATGTCCATACTACCCAAAGCAATTTACAGATCCAATGCAATACCTATTAAAGTGCCAATGGCATATTTTACAGGCATAGAACAAACACTTCAAAAATTTATATGGAACCATAAAAGACCCCAAATA
>NW_028089224.1:0-1359 GCF_014824575.4 Sturnira hondurensis | reverse complement strand
TCTGCACTCTGCTGAAACTTTGTGGCTCTCCCTCCTAATGGCTACAGGGGTCTACATCTTTCCAAAACAGCGTGGCTCTCCCCCTCACCTGTCCAAGAGGGGTGTCCTCACTCTGCTAAAGCCACATGCCTCTCTCACAGGCACTCTCTCAGAGAAGCAGCCCCCAATTCCAGCCTGGTTAGCTGCCACTCACTTCTCCCTGGCCCAAAACTCTTTAAAGAGCTTCCACAAGAAATATTTATACCCACACTCACTCGAAGACTCTAGCTCTCTTCTCCCTTGGCCACAGCTCTTTAACATATCTATGAAACCAGTTAAAGGTTATAGATATGTTAAATGACCATTCCAGAGGTTAGCTGCAAGACTGTTGCTATGCAAAACAGCTCTCAATGACCCTGCTCCATTTGTCTCTTCCCCCAACTGACACCTTGGAGGGGGGTGGGGTGAGGATATCTTAATATTTCCTCCAATATTCCTGTACACTTTGAGTTCTGGACACCATTCTAAATCTTTTCTGGGTCCCCCCTTGGCTGCACCCTGTATCAGTACTTTCAGCCACAGCCAACAAGGTGAGCTCTGACATGAAATACCACTCACTCTTCATGCATTTCCCAAAGGCTGGCAATAACAAGAGGAACTGATCCACAAGAAATATTTATACCCACACTCACTCGAAGACTCTAGCTCTCTTCCCGCTTGGAGACACACCTCCTGCACTGCTAACAACTGTGAGAGCTGCAGAGAGCACGTCCAGTCTCTTCTCTGGCAGCACCGTGGATGCTCAGCGAAAGGCCTTCATCCCAGAAAGACACACAGACTTCTATATCAAAAAAAAGCGAGCGCACGCCCGCTCCCATAGAGGTGGCTTGATTCCCAACACAGAGTGTTGCTGAGAGAGCAGTCTTCAAACGTTTCCGTTTTCAAGCTTGGTATCAGATAGGATTGAGATGCTACTATTCACACTCCCTGGAATTAAAAATGAAAATGATCATCCAAAAATACTCATTGTCTTCTCTCCAAACAGCACACAGGACAATACTGAGTGAACAGCACACGCAGCCTCCAACAGCTGGAGCTTAGCTTCAAAATGACAATATGTCGAAGTTGAATACGGGCAGACAACCTGGCTCATCTTTCAAGCCTTGGCTTCTTCTGGTTCCTCCCAAATAGTAAGATGTGCCTTTTTTTCTGACTTAAAAAAATGTTTCTACCTACATCTATCATTGCTTTTATTACCCTATAATTGTTAAATATTTTTGTTCCCTGTTATTCCTTAAGTCTCTTGAGAGAGTGAAATGAGTCTCATTCATTTTTTATGTTACCTATTCAATGCTATTCATGAACATTAATCTAAGCTAG
>NW_028089223.1:0-636 GCF_014824575.4 Sturnira hondurensis | reverse complement strand
CACAGTGGGTGGGCATCATCCCACACAGTGAAAGGTCGCCGATGCCATTCCGGTGCCATTCCTAGTCGGGGCACGGGCTCAGGTTGCAGGATCGGTCTCTGGTTGGGGGCACTTACGGGAAGTGACCTATTGGGGTTTCTTTCTTGTATCAGCTTTTTTCTCCAAACAAATAAATAAATAAATAAAACCTTTATTAAAAAGTAAATAAATTTAAACAAATAAAAATAAAATCTTATAAAAAGTAACAAATTTTCTCTAAAATAAGTAAAATCTTTAAAAATACACAAATAAAATGTCCTCCCAACCCGTTAGCCGTATGCCTATTCCCACTCAATACAGTGATGCCAAGTTCAAAAGCTACATCTTCCATAAGCCTTCCTCAAACCCACCCAGAAGCAACGAATCTGCCTGCCCCTTTATACACGCATGATTCTGTTTACCTCCAGTAGAACATGTATTGCAAACTGCTAATATTCTTCCCTGTCACTCCCCTCCCAATGTAAGAATCCAGAAAACCATGACTACATCTGAAAACATCCCCTCTTTTATTTGGAATTCTCCACGGTATAGAAACAGTTATTGCAAGCAGTAGTTGCTCAGTTCATGTCTATTGAGGTTAAAACGAATATCAAGCAG
>NW_028089222.1:0-985 GCF_014824575.4 Sturnira hondurensis | reverse complement strand
TGAAAGGATGCAGAAGGATTCCCTGGCTTCCATGAGGATGTGGTTTTGGATTAAGAACTGGAGGTCGTGGCCACATAGCTGATGGCGCTGGGAACTGCAGGAGGCCTGCCTGCTGAGCATGGATGACTGGGAGGAACCGGGAGTCTAGCCAAGGTATGGACTTCTGTCTCCTTTCCTGAGATACAGTGCCCTGGCTGGCCTGCTCCGGCAAGGGGAAGCAGGGCTGTGTGTGGGTGGGTGTGCAGGGGGAGGCTAAAGGGGACTTAGGAATTTAATGGCGACATTCTGCCATTACTCTAAACCAGTATAATCTTTGAATAAAGAGTTCCTTTCCTTTTTACCAAACTCTGGCCTTAAAAGCCAAAATTCTTAATAAGATGGCAGCGGGCAAAGACGAACCACAGTGGGGAAAGAAAAGAAAAGAAAATACAGCAGGAGAGGGGGCTTGTTTCTGTAACATCCTGGGCCTACACTTGTATAATAAAGGAATTCAGTAAAAATTGAGTAATTAGCTCCAACACATCCAAATACTTTGCAAACACTAAAGAAAACTGAGGTTAGAACAGCCTTTAAAATCCACGTGAAACAAGGACACTTAGGTTTTAAAACACATGGAGAGATCGCCATACCCCCCAAAGTGCTGACTTGGTGTTAGAGAGCAACGAAAATTGCCAGACAGATAGCAAACCAGTGTTGACCACTGACACCAGCATCTCAGTAAACAGAATCCGTAGGCGTAGTTCACTGTAACATCAAACAGAACCACGAACTCTAGCAAACAGAAAGAAGAGGGAAGAAAACCTTTCATGTCAAACGAACAAAAATCTGATTTTTTTTCAAATTCCAGTCCCAGAGTATTTTTGTGCTATCCATAGGGCAAGAAGAGTCATTACCACTGAGACATAATTTGATACAGTTGAGCCAATAAAAGTAGGTGGTTATTGCCTTAAGAAGGATGAACAGGATCAAGGAAAAACAAATGCTA
>NW_028089221.1:0-969 GCF_014824575.4 Sturnira hondurensis | reverse complement strand
ATTATATAAATCACTAGTGGAAAAGGGAACATAGATCAGTCGGGGCGGTGCCTGTGGGGGTGCATCTGGTGCTGGCGGCACTTCCCTAAGTGGCAAAATGGCGGCACCGCCCTGGGGTGGTGCCCCTTCTCCTCCTCCGTACCTACTCCCTCCCCTGGTGTGCGGAGGACTCTGCACTCCCCCTCCCTCGGTGCTGTCGGGCGAGGGGTGAGAATAAGGTGGCGGGGCAGTGGGGGAGACTAAAAGATCCTCTGAGTCCCCTTGCAATACCGGGTACAGCTTCGGTTTCCCCTTTTCTGATTTAGTCTGCTGTGGCGAGCGCCCTAGCTCCCCTTTGGGTCGGCTGGCCTCACCCCGGGGCGCCGCCACACACACCGCTCGCCTCCCCCGCCTCCCGTTCATTTGGCACCGCCAAATGTACCCGGGGCGGTCAGTAGCAATGTCTACCCAGACATCTATATACACCATTTGGTCTGGGTGGGGCACCCGGTAAACCACCCCTCGGACGGCGAATAAGAGTGGCAGATCAAAGGTCCCTTCTGATGGCCATCCCACACCAAAGGTCAGCCACTCCAGCTCACTGAAGGTCCGGAGGATCTCGGGGTCTGGTGGGTCATCGCTACCGTGTCCCAGAGCCCGCCTCTGGAAATCAGAAAAGTTAGTCAATAAACACTGGAGGGCGGTGTCCGGCGTAGATCCTCCTTGTCCCATGCTGGAACCCTGAAAAGTCTTGTAAAGGAGAACAGAAAAGGCAACAAGTAGAATCAACACAAAACAAATAGGCAAATACTCTCTACACACACACAGGCGAACCGCGGTTCTTCAGGCATACGTTTCGCGGCGCAGTGCAGCGCAGAAGTGAAACCAAATGCGACCTAGTCGCGGGAGCCTAGCTCCGATTCCCGAGAGCGTCCTCCCCTTGGGAATCCCTCGGGTGACCTGCCGGCAACGTCTTGCCTATTCACCTCG
>NW_028089220.1:0-1379 GCF_014824575.4 Sturnira hondurensis | reverse complement strand
CAAACCACTGTTCTCCCAATGAGGGGGTTTGAGGAAAGGACACCTAAGGGAGTTTTGAAGTCTTCATGCCACTGATGCAGAAGAAGACAACTTGGAGAACTTGCAGAGAATCACACAATTTCAGTGCTAAAAGAGACTTTAGGCCAATAGCCCTTACTGAAGAATTTGGGAAACAAGGACCTCTGAGTGAATCGTAGAATCACTAGCCGGGGGCTACAACCTGGGATAAGCATATGTCTCATGCCAGGTCCAGAGCTGGAATTGTGTGTGTGGGTGCCTGTGTGTGTGCAAGTATTGGATTGGTACACATATTGAATTTTTCTTTATCATTAATACCAGTTCACGTAAACAAACAAGCCTAAGGTGGTAGCCATGGTGATTTACCTTGGATGAGAAACCACCCCCACACTTGCATATTAATCTCCTAAGTTTGGAATGTTTCCAGTAGGTTTTCTCCAAAGCAAGGCATAGTGGAATAATACTCTGATGATATCCCAATTTCAGTACAAAGGAAAATGTCACACCCCTCCCTTAGAAACTCTCACAGTGACATGGGAGAGCTCACTATGTGTCCCACAGTGATGTCACAGCCATGGGGCCCAGGTTTGGCTACCCACAGCTGGAGTGGAGCNACCCTGCCACTTTTTTAAAACTTGCTTATGTATGTGAAATTGTGAGGAAACGGAGAGTTTTGTGTGGCCACAAGTAAATGTTTACATTCTTAGGAAGAGAAGTTGGTTAAGAAATGATGACTCCTCCAAAGCATAGGGGAAGTTTCTCAAATGGACATTTCTAGAATACTTGCTTTCTACATTGACATAGGTACCAATGGCTTTGCTGGGCACAAATCAATAAAGACACGTGTCTGATCATATTCAAAACATACATAAACCTAGTTCAACATCATTTTCTCCCTGTGTATGATTTTCAAGTATTAGAAATTTCAAAGTTAGAGCCTGTTTATATGCCTTAACAGGTCTGACAGAAAAGTGCAGTGTTAGCCAAAAATGGTGTTTTCATGCTGAGGATCACTTTTTAAAATCTTCCTTTTGTTTTCATAGTTAGATGATGTCATCATGTTTTTGAAAGTTTCTGCCAAGTATCATCGAACCTGAATGATTTTAAAAAGTAAATAATACAGAAGAATGCGCTAATAATGCTCTGTCAAGAAAACTAGCTACCGCCCTGACTGGTGTGGCAGAGTGGGTTGGACAACTTCCTGCAATCCAGAAGGTCATATATCAAGGCCTCTCTCCTTCTCTTTCTCCCTCCCCTTCCTACACTATGGAAATTTTTTTAAAAAATCGAACAAAGAACTATTTTTATGGAAAAGAAAACTTTCCCATTTTACATGTGTTCCATAATTGTAAAAACCAGTC
>NW_028089219.1:0-666 GCF_014824575.4 Sturnira hondurensis | reverse complement strand
GTCAGCCAGCTCTCCGAACACAAACACGCAAGCAGGCAAACACACCCCCTGACGGCCGGCATTGGCCAGTCGCCAGTTTCTGTAGTTTCTGTGGTGTAACTTTTCCCACCGTGGCCAGTTTCAAGTTACCATTGCGTTGTCACTGAACGTAGGATTGGGAGGTGATGCCCAGAAGCCGCTCTCATACGGTGGTCTCAGCCAGCTTCAGCACAGCACTGAGTACAGCCGCGCTTGCTGTTGGCGGTTCCCAGCACGACTGAGAGGCAGCTGCGGAGATTTCCCGTGTACCCCCTGCCCCCACTACCAGCATCCCCACCAGGGGGTACGTTTGCTGTACCAGTGAACCTGCAGGACACGTCACTGTCACCCGAGGACCATACCTTGGGTTCCACTTCCGGTGTTGTACACCTCATGGGCGTGGACAAATGTCTGATGTCGTGTCCTCCATGAGTTTCGTACAGAGCGGTCTCACTGCTCTGGAATCTCCCCAAGCTTCACCATTCGTCTCTCTCCCTTAGCCCCTGGCCACTGCTGATCTTTTCACTGTCTCCGTAGTGTGCCTTTGGAGGCAAACCGTGTCACACTGTTGGAATCAGGTAGTAGGGCAGCCTTTGGAGACGGGCTTCTTTCACTTAGTATTGTAACGTGCATTTAAGGTTCCTCCAT
>NW_028089218.1:932969-1025217 GCF_014824575.4 Sturnira hondurensis | reverse complement strand
CAAAGCTTTCATTTAGAATGGAAGGGCAGATAAAGTGCTTCTCGGATAAGATGAAATGCAAGGATTTCATCATCACCAAGCCCTTATTATATGAAATGTTAAAGGGACTTATATAAGAAAAAGAAGATGAAAAATATGAACAATGAAAGGACAGCAAACTCAGAGTTGTTAACAACCATATCTAAAACAAAAGCAAACCAAGAGGACAGCTAGATCAGGAGTGGAACCATAGAAATGAAGAACACATGGAGGGTTAGCAACAGGGGAGTGGGAGGAGGAGAAGAGGGGAGAAGGTACAGAAAATAGCATAGTAGGTAGAAAACAGATAGGGGGAGGGCAAGAATAGTAGGGGAAATATAGAATCTAAAGAACTTGAGACACGTGATCATAAACTAAAGGGGGAATGGTGGGGAAGGGGGTATGCAGGGTGGAGGGGAATGAAGGGGGGGAATAGAACAACTGTAATGGTATAATCAATAAAATATATTTAAAAAATAAAATAAAAGCTCCAGTTCTGGAATCAAAAAAGGGGGGAAAAAGAACCCTGAAACACAAATCCAAAAGAACCTATTCACCCCAATGTTCATAGCAGCACAACTTGCAATAGCCAAGTACTGAAAGCAGCCTAATAAATGGATCACAAAACCATGGTACACTTACAGAATGGAATTCTGCACAGCAGAGAGAAAGAAGGAGCTCCTACCCTTTGTGACAGCATGGATGGAAGTGGAGAGCATTATGCTAAGTGAAATAAGCCAGATGGTGAAAGAAAAATACCATATGATCTCACCTGTAAGAGGAACCTAATCTACAAAACAAACAGACAAGCAAAGTATAACCAGAGACAGTGAAATTAAGAACAAACTGACAGTAACCAGAGGGGAGGTGGGAAGGGACAACAGATGCAGAAAGGGGAAGGGTCATCAAGAACATGTATAAAGGACACATGGACAAAGCCAAAGGGTGAAGGATGGAGAATGGGAGGTGGGGTGGTTGGGGTGGGGAAAAGTGGTGGGGGAGAAATGGAGATAATTATACTTGAACGACCATAAAAAATTAACTAAAAAATAATAATAATTTTTTTAAAATAAGGAAGTTCCACTTTCCAATTACCCATCTCCAACAACCCTTTTACCAAATTTCTTTCAACTATCTACTTCCCCCATTTTGTTGTTACAGTATTTTAAATCTAAGTTATCAAGTAATTCATCCTTACATATTTTCTGATGCACTTTGAAAAATACACATAAAGGCCCTTTCTTCCATAACCACAACACCATTATCATATCTCACAGTGTTTACAACTTATTTCCTTGTCATCTAACACCCAGTCTGTATCCAATTCACTCAGTTGTCCGAGATGTGTCCTTGCAGGTGGTCTGTTCCAATCAGGATCCACACAAAGTCCACATGTTGCTTTTGGTTTATTATGTCTAATAAATCTAATTCCATCTATATGATCTTTTTATATAAATATCCACTATGTGCAAAGTATACCAGTAACAGGGACCCCTGGCCTGCCTCCCAAGGGTTCCCAGTCATAAGTAATAAATATCTATAATCTTACTCCCCAGCTCTTACATCACACAGTGGCATTCACTGTCACAGACATGATCTCAGCTGGGAGACAGTATTACCCCCAACTTACACACACAGAAGCTGACACATCCCAGGGACCCATTCTTTACCTGCAGGGAACCTGGGTAAAGTGTACGATCTCTGTATGGTGTTTCTCTGTGCTCCAAGAGGTTAGCATTAATAGCACCATATGAATTGCTTTAATTATAGAAAAATGTGCCCTATAAAAACAATAACCCTTTTCTATTTTATTATTATATTATCACTCCCATCATCATTACAGAACAGCTAACCACACCCAGGCACATAGTAGCTGTCAGCATCCATTAGGCCACTTATCACACACAACTCCAGGAGATGGCGCTATTCTTATTTAGTTACACATCAGAAAACTCAGATGAAGGACATCAATGACCTGCTAAGGGATCTACAGTGGAGAGCTGAGAGGCCAGGACTCAAACTCAAATCCCTCTGACAATGGTATCTGAGCTCGCAGCCACTCTGCTGAACACACAGGGCCATGCATGGGGTCAGGCATTCAGTTGGAATTCAGTGAGGTTGTGTAGAGTAATTCACTGCCTGCCTCTCCCTGTTCTCCCAGAGTTCACTTCCCCATGGGTGGCTCCTACCATTGGCCCAACACAGGACTCCACTTTGTGGTGAGGAAGCAAGTGACCATTGAGATTGAATTCTGTGCCTGGAAAGAGTTCATGAACCAGATCATTCCACAGCACAGCTGGATGGTGGCAGGGCCTCTGCTTGACATCAAGGCTGAACCAGGAGCCGTGGAAGCTGTCTCCCTCCCTCACTTTGTAGATCTCCAAGGTAAGCAGTGGAGGATGTGGAGGGTAGGTGACAGTGGTAAGAATGGGCTTGAAGTGATGTCAGTTGCCAATGTCCTGAGGGGGGAAGCTTGTGGCTTCCTTAGACAGACTGAAGGAGGGTTATAGAAGTTCAGACAGCTTTCTCTCTCATTCCACAGTGCTCTGGGCACATCTTTTTTGAAACATTTTTGTTCCCAAGGATGGCAATTATTTTTGCCTGAATAACTTGAAAGTTTCCCTCAGTCAAAAGTAGTCTCTTCTATAACAATAATAAGTAGCATTTACAGTTTTCTTCATGTGGGTTGTGTCACTTTGGTCCCATCAGGAAACACATGACACACTCAGTTAAGATTTTCAAAGAGACTTTATAAAGACAAGACTGTTTGCAAAGTAATGCTAAGCGAACAAACAAGAAAGGTTGCTGTCCCTGGAGGCTGACAACAAATGGGAAGCCATTGGTACTATCACAGTCAGAAGAAAGTGTCAGCAGACTCCATGGGAGAGCTCAAGCCAGAAAAGAGGGACACGCAGTAGGAGACAGAGACATAAATGGTTACATGGTTGTCCCAAACTCTCCCACCTCCAAGGATTTCCCACAGATACAAAAGATATAGGCTCTCAGTCAAAAACCTCAGAAACCAACCACAAGGCATCATATGTGAGAACCAACAGAAATCTCAGATACCAGGTATTAGTCCTAAAAATAGTCTTTATAGTTTGCACAACAAGCAATAAACCAACTTCGTGAAAACAAGCTAAAATGACAGAAAATATAATAAAGCATAAATAAGAAAAGATACACTGACATGGAAGAAACTATTAGAAGGCCTAACATACTTTTAATCAGAATTTTGGGAGGATATTATAGAGAAAATGGAGAGGGTGTAATATTCAAAGAGAGAATTGCTAATAAATTACTAGGATTGATGAAAGATATGATTTTTTTCTTTTAATTGTTTTATTGATTATGCTATTTGAGTTCTCTCAACTTTCCCCCTCTGCCCTCCCTCCACCCTGCACTCCCCACTCCCTCAGGCAATACCCACACCATCAGTCATATCCATGGGTCAGGAATGTAAGTACTTTGGCTAGTCCATTTCCTATGCTGTACACCACATCTCCAGGACTATTCTGTAGCGACCAATTTGTACTTCTTTTTTTAAAAAAGATTTCATTTATTTATTTAGAGAGAGGAGAAGGGAGGCAGAAAGAGAAGGAGAGAAACATCCATGTGAGAGAAACCTCCATCAGTTTCCTCACATACACCCCCACCTGGGGACCTGGCCTGCAACCCAAGCATGTGCCCTGACTGGGAACTGAACCTGTGACTTTTTTGTTCACAGGCTGGCACTTAGCTGAGCCACGCCAGCAATGGCCTCTTTGTCCTTTATCCCTCACTTCTTCACCCATTCCCTCACACCCACTCCCATCTAGCAAACATCAAAACCTTCTTCTTGTCCATAATTCTTCTTGTGCTTAGTTTGTTTTTTAGATTCACTTGTTGATAGATCTGTATTTAATGCCACTTTATTCTTTATAGTTTTGATCTTCCTTTTCTAAAATAAGTCCCTTAATGTAATATTTCATATAATGTAAAATATTATATTCCATATAATACTGTTTGATGATGATGAACTTTCATTTTTCTTGTCTGGGAAGCTCCTTGTCTTCCCTCAATTCTAACAAGGAGAAATCTTAAAAATCCAAAGCAGGAGAGAGGAAAGTGATAAATCAGCACTAAATCAATTATAGCGAATCCACAAAATGCAAAAGTTTCAGGGCAGGTTTTAATGGCAGCCAGAAAGATTATTGAGCGAGGTGCTGAAATTAGGACATCGCCTGATTTTTCAGCAGAAGCACTTAGAAGCAGAAGGCATAAATGATATTCTCAAAGTTTTGAGAAAATAACTGTCAATCACAAATTGCAACCACAGAAAAATTATGTTTTAAAAAGGAGGGGTAGCGTCAGAGGAGTGGTGGCATACGAGATCCCCTTGACGTCTGCCCTTGAAAGTTCAACGATTTGATCAGCTATGACTTAACGAAAGATTCCCTCTCAACATGTAAGCAGACCTGAGAGATCCCCACATGGAAGTATCTAAAGGTGGGCAAATGGGAGCCAAGAGGCAAGGTGAGAAGGGAGGAGAGCTCAGGCATTCTCAGACACAGCCTTGCAGCCCCAAGTTGGCATTGGGTTTAGCTCAGAGAGGGGTCGAACCTGGCTGTAGCCACTGCTTCCTTCATCTGGGAGGAGCAGAGTCTCAGTGGGCACTTCTGCAGGAGTGAGCGGTGCGAACTGCGCCTGCGCCAGCTGAAGCAGTTGGGAATCCTGAACTAGGATAAGGCCCAGGGTTTCTGCCGCAGTTTTGATCTGTCCCGTGTTCAGTGTTTCCAACAACCAAAAGGAGCCTCAGAGCTTTGACACCCCTTAAACTCCCAGGTTTTGCCTCCCCAGCACCCTTGCTGTCAGGTGTTCGAGCATGTCATCTGTAAACCCAAGGACAATTACGTCAAAACCCTTATTTCCCTCGGTGATCAATCCCCTGTTGGGGCACAGGGGGTCACCCATTGGAAATCGCAGATCACATTACTGAGTTGGCAAAACAAGCCCTACCCCCAAATATCACAGCTGTATGTGGCATGCTAACTACAGCCACAGAGGTCAGCTTTAGGATTTCACAGAGCTAAAAAGTCTTGTGATTTCCTGCCACCTGCTGGAAAATAGTAGAAAGACCTCTTCATAGAAATCTGCTAGTGAATTACCAATGCATGAATGCCTAGACATAGAAGGAGCCCAGTAAATACCATGAAAAACCAAGGGAGTAGAGCATCTCAGAATAGAAATGGAAAGTCTCCAGAAAGCAAACTGGAACACAGGGAAATATGTGATATAAATAACAGAGAATTTAAGATCGTAGTTCAATGAACAAAATGAGTATTTTACCAAAGAGACTGAAATTTTTAAAAAGAACCAAACAGAACCCCTGGAGATGAACCATTCAATAAAGGAGAACAGGAATAAACTACTGAGCATACGAAACAGAGCCAATCTGTTGTGGGAGAACTCCATCCCATGGAGCTCTTCCCCGTCATGGATGAGAATAAGTCACCCCAGACATAATCTTGTTGTTCCAGGGAGAAAGGGGGTGGTGATACCCTCTAGTGGGGAATGCCCCCAGCCCTTCTCCAAAACAGCTTTACTAGGGTCTGAATGTGCAGGGGTATACAGTATGCAAGCATAGCTCATCAATCAGTGTCAGCAGGTGTTATCTATAGATAACAAATGAAGGAACACAGAGATCTGCCTCAGGGTCTGTGAGACATGCTGAAGTCAGATGGTTGTAAAGGCATGTTTCAGGACCCAAGGAGTTCACTCCTTATGCTTTGAACTTAATTGTCTAGTTTATATCAACAAGCCTCAAAGGATACAATGTATTTATCAGGCCTGATTTCCCACGGGAACCCTTAGTGTTAGTGTGGAGTCAAGCATGTCACCTGTATTCCTGGTTTTCCAGTGAGACTCACTGCCCTCTTTTGAGGCCTGCTCTCATGGGGCTACAGTCTCCACAACCACACAGAGAGATTCCCCCACAGATGGAAGAAAGAATTAGTGATACTGAAGATAAGAATCTAGAAATTATGCAGAGGAAACACGTGAGAACTGAACATAAAAAAATGAAAGTGCTCTACAAGAACTGTCTGGCCTAATCATAAAAAGCAATATGTGAATTATAGGTATACCAGATGGAGAAGGGAGGGAGAAGGGAACAGAGGGCCTATTCAAACAAATACTGGACGAGAACTTCCCAAACTTGTGAAAAGAACTAGATCCTCAAATCCAAAACACAACAGAACACCTCATAAATTTAATCCAAAAAGGCCCATGTTATTAAAACTGTCAAAAATTAATGAAAAATAAAAAATTCTCGAAGCACAAGGAAAAATGAAAGTGACCTACAAAAGAAAGCCCATCAGGTCATCATCAAATTTCTCCCAGAAAATATAAGCCAGAGAAGAGTGGAACCAAATATTCAAAATACTAAAAGGCAGAAATTGCCAGCCAAGAATAAATATATCCAGCAAAATTATTCTTTAAATAGAAGGGAAAAAATACCTTTCCAGCCATACATAGCTCAGGAAATTTATCACCAGAAAATGTTCACTGCAGGAAATATTCAAGGGAGTTATTCTACCTGAAACAAAGAGTAAAAGCTCACAACATCATGAGTAAATGTACAAAAAAAATGCCTACGATGTAAACAGGGATACTTTGGGGCAAAGAAACATAAAAGGGGAGGGTGCAAAGGTTTGAACTGGCAGAGGAGAATAGAGATCAGATACATTCAAAGGGAAAGAAAATCTACTGTAAATATGCAACTTTTAAAATATATTTTATTGATTATGCCATTACAGTTGTCCCATTTCCCCCCTTCACACCCCTCCACCCTGCACACCCCTCCCCCACATTCCCCCTCCTTTCATTCATGTCCATGTGTCACAAGTTCTTTAGATTCTGTATTTCCCATAGTATTCCTGCCCTTCCCCCTGTCTATTTGCTACCTACTGTCTATGCTACTTATTTTCTCTACCTTCTCCCCCCTTCTCCTCCTCCCACTCCCCTGTTGCTAACTCTCCATGTGATCTCCATTTCTATGGTTCCACTCCTGATCTAGCTGTCCTTTTAGTTTGCTTTTGTTTTAGGCGTGGTTGTTAGGAACTGTGAGTTGGCTGTCCTTTCACTGTTCATATTTTTTATCTTCTTTTTCTTAGATAAGTCCCTTTAACACTTCATCTAATAAGGGCTTGGTGGTGATGAACTCCTTGAATTTGACCTTATCTGAGAAGCACTCTACCTGCCCTTCCATTCTAAATGAAAGCTTTGCTGGATAGAGCAGTCTTGGCTGTAGGTCTTTGGATTTCATGACTTGGAATACTTCTTTCCAGCCCCTTCTTACCTGTAAGGTCTCTTTTGAGAAATCCGCTGACAGTCTGATGGACACTCCTTTGTAGGTGACTATCCCCTTATCTCTTGCTGCTTCTAGAATTCTCTCCTTCATTTTCATCTTGGTTAATGTAATTATAATGTGCCTTCGTGTGCTCCTCCTTGGGTCCACCTTCTTTGGGACTCTCTGAGCTTCCTAGATTTCCTGGAAGACTATTTCCTTTGCCAGACTGGGAAGTTCTCCTTTATCATTTGTTCAAATAAGTTCTCCACTCGTGGCTGTTCCTCTTCCCCTTCTGGTACCCCTATAATTCGGATGTTGGAACATTTGAAGATGTCCTGGAGGTTCCTAAGCCTCTCCTCATTTTTTTGAATTCTTGTTTCTTCATTCTTTTCTGTTTGGTCATTTGTTTCTTCCTTCTGGTCCACTCCCTTGATTTGAGTCCCAGTTTCCTTTCCATCACTATTGGTTTCCTGTGCATTTCCCTTCATTTCAATTAGTTTAGCCTTCATTTGTTCCTCTAATTTGTGACTAAAATCAACTAGTTCTGTGAGCACCCTGATCACCAGTATTTTGAACTGTGCATCTGATAGGTTGGCTATCTCTTGGTCACTTAGAGTTATTAGCTCTGGGGCTTTGAGCTGTTCTTGAGCCATAATGTTTTGGTCTTGTCGTGCCTGTTACATATGAGGGGCGGAGCCGTAGGTGTTCACCAGGGCCAGTGGACCGAGTCACTGGGTTGTGACATTGTATGTGGGGGCGGGGTCAGAGAGGGTAAAAAAAAATGGTGCTTTGCTCCGCTCTGCTCTCTCTCAGATTTATGTCTCCTCTGCGGCTTCCCACAAGCAAATTGCGCCCCTCTGTTGCTGGTTCCCGGTTGTGTGGGCCCATGTACTCTCTAGGACCCTATGGGTCTCTCCAACGAACTCTCTGTGAGCCTGGGAGCCTCTCCAGGCCCCTCAACTGGGAGAAAGTCTTTCCAGTTGGTGCTTTCAGGCTCTAATTTCCATTGCTGGGGCCCTAGCCTGAGCAGTCTGTCTCACTGTTCACTCCTTTGCTTGGTTTATCTATGCATGAATGTGTGACCACAGTCAGCCAGCTGCCCTGCACCCTCACTGGGTCTGCCCATTGTCACCCCACTCCTGGGATCCACCAACCACCTCTGCCTCTGCTCCTGGGTTGGTCAGACCAAATGATCTTTCCAGCCTGATCCCACTCTGCCACTGACTCCGCCCCTCTTACCAGCCTGGCTGTATGGTTCATTGTTGTTGGACTTCTGTACAGTTCAATTTTCACTGTTTTGGCTGCGTTTTTGTTTCTAAAACTTTGCTGTAAATTTAAATTTAGTTGTGGGAGGGGCACAGTGTTTCCACCTACACCTCCATCTTGGCCAGAAGTCCTGCAACTTTTTAAATCAACTTAATGGTAACACACCCATCAAAAAAAATCAAAACTGAGAAACATAGCTTTAAAACAGAGAAAACAGCGAAGATGTATGGAATACCACCAAACAAAATCAATTGGCAGAAACACAAAGGAAAAGAAACTATGGAGGCTACCAGAAAACAAAGGATCAAATGGCTGCAAGAAATACTCATACATCAACAATTACCATCAATGTAAATGAACTGAATTCACCAGTGAAGGGGTGCAGACTAAGACATTAAATCAAAAAACAAAACTCAACCATGCACTGCCTTCAAAGACACATCTAAGCTGCAAAGACAAAGGTAGATTGCAAGTGAAATGGTGTAAAATATTTCTCCAGGCAAATAACCTCCACAGAAAAGCATCTGTAGCCATACTGATATCTGACAAAATAGATTTCAAGATAACAAAGGTAAAAAGAGACAAAAATGAACATGTTACAATGGTAAAAGGACACTACATCAAGAAGAAAACACTTCTTAATATGTAGGCACCCCATCAAGGAGCATCAAAATTTATAAAGCAATAATTCATAGAGCTAAAGGGAGAAACAGTCCAAAACACAGTCGTGGTTGCGGACCTTCATCTTCCACTGGCAACTCCAGATAGATCATGCAAACAGAAAGTCAATCAAGTATTATCAACCTTAAATCACACCTTAAATCAAATGGACAGAATTGACATATACAGAGTCCTTCATCCCAGATCATCAGACTACACATTCTTCTCAGTGCACATGGGACATTCTCAAGGATAGCTCCTGTGCTGGGTCACAAAACGAGCCTCAACAAACGCAAGAAGAATGAAATGATACCAACCATATTCTCTGACCACAATGCCTTAAAATTAGAAATCAGTTGCAAAGAGGAAGTAAAGAAACCCACAAATATTTGGAAGTTAGACAACATACTACTAAAACATGACTGGGTCAAAGGAAATAAAAGGTGAGGTGAAAAGACATATACTGATGGATAAGAATGACAATACAACATAAAAACTTCTGTGATTCAGTGAAAGCAGTAACAACAGGGACATTCATATTATTACAGGCCTGTCTCAAGAAACAACAGAAATTCCAAATAAACTATTTAACATTACACCTTAAAGATCTAGAAAGAGAACAAAGGCAATTCAAAGTCAGCAGAAAAAAAAAACAGAAATGATAAAAATTAGAGCAGAATTGAGTGATATAGAAAACAAAAGACTACATAACAATTAATAAAACAAAGATCTGATTTCTTGAAAAGAGTAATAAAATTAATAAACCCCTGGCTAGACTCACTAAGGAATAAGGGGAAAAGACCCATGCAAACAAAATCAGAAATGAAAGAGGAGAAGTTTCTACAGACATTGCTGAGATACAAAGGATCGTTCTGGAATGGTACAAAAGATTATAGGCCATCAAATTCAATAACATAGAACATGGATAAGTTCCATGGAAATACATAACCTTTCTAGAATAAATCATGGAAAACTGGAAAATCTAAATAGACTGATCAGCACAAGGAATTTAAAACAACCATCAAAAACCTCCCCAAAAATAAAAGTCCAGGGCCAGACTGATTCACTAGTGAATTCTACCAAATATTCACAGAAGATTTAAAACATATCCTCTCAAATGCTTCCAAAAATTTGAAGAGGCAATACATCCTGACATATTTGATGAGGCCAGAAGAACCCTGATATCAAAACCTGGCAAGGATAACACACAAAAAGAAAACTACAGACCAATATCTCTAGTGAGTACAGATGAAAAATTCTAAACAAAATACCAGCACATCAAATACAACTGTCAATGTAAAAATAAAGCATCACAATCAACTGGGGTTTGTCCCAGGGGTAAAGGATAGTTTAACATATGCAAATCAATTAGTATAATACACACATTAACGAAAGAAAGGAACAAATCATACAATTGTATGAGTAGGTGCAGAAATAGCATTTAATAAGGCACGATATTCATTTATGATTAAAACACTCAACAAAATAGGAATAGAAGGAAACTATCTCAACATAATAAAGACCATATGTGATGAACACTCAGCCAGTATCATACTCAATGGTGAAAAACCAAAACTTTCCCTCCAAAATCAGGAACAAGACAAGGATGCCACTATCACCCCTCTTATTCAACGTAGTTCTGGACGTCTCAGCCAGAACCATAAGGCAAGAGAAAAACATAAAAGGCATCCAAATCGAAGAGAAAGAACTAAAAGTGTCACTTTTTGCTGATGAAGTGATTCTATACATAGAAAATCCAAAAGACTCCATCAAGAACTATTGGAAGCAACACACAAATACAGTGAAGTGACAGGAAACAAAATCAATGGACAAAAACCCACTGCTTTCCTGTACACCAACAAGGAAGCTTCAGAAAAAGAAAAGAATAAAATGATTTTATTTGCAATCGCAACCAAAGGAATAAAATACCTGGGGATAAATGTAACAAAGGATGTAAAAGACCTAGATACTGAAAACTACAACATATTATTAAAAGATATTGAAAAAGATATAACAAAATGGAAAGAATGTTCCATGTTTATTGATTGGAAGGATCAACATAGTCAAAATGGACATAATACCCAAGGCAATTACATATTTAATGCAGCCTCCACCAAAATCCCAATGTCATCTTTTTAAAGAAATAAAACAAAAAATCTTCAGATTTATATGGAACCAAAAAGATCCAAAATAGCCAAAGCAATTCTGAGGAAAATGAACAAAGCAAGAGGTATCACACTACTGACTTCAAATTGTACTACAAATCTACTATGTTCAAAAAAGCATGGTATTGCAAGAAAAACACACACAGACATGGATGGGACAGAATGTAGAAACCAGATATAAAACCACAGCTGTATGGGCAGGTAGTTTTCAACAAAGGAGCCAGAAACATACAATGGAGAAAAGAAAGCCTCTTCAATAAATGTTGCCAGGAGGATTGGAAAGCCACATGCAAAAGAATAAAAACAGAATACAGTGTGTCCCCAAGAACAAAAATTAATCCAACATAGTTCAAAGACTAAATAGAAGATCGGAAACAATAAATTACATAGGAGAAAATGTAGGTACTAAACTTCACCTTGGTCACTGAGAACATGTTATGAATTAGATGCCAAAGGCAGAGGAATAAATGAAAAAATTCATTAATGGGATTAATTAACTGTATGAAACCAAAATCTTCTGCACAGCAAGAGAAGCTGACAACAGGACAAAGGGGCAACCAACTGAATGGAATATGATACTTGTGAACAACAGCTCCAACAAAGGTTTACTGTCCAATATATATAAAGAAGTCATGGCCCTGGCTGGCATAGCTCAGTGGATTGAGCGCTGGCGTGTGAACCAAAGGATCGTGGTTCGATTCCCAGTCAGGGCATATGTGTGGGTTGCAGGCCAGGTCCCCAGCAAGGGGCATGTCAGAGGCAACCACACATTGATATTTCTTTCTCTCTTTTTCTCCCTCTCCCCCTCTCTAAAATAAATAAATAAATAAATAAATAAACAAATAAATAAAATCTTTTTTAAAAATAAAGAAAAAACCCATAAAACTCAACACCAAACAAACAAACAATCCAAATGAAAAATGGATGCAGGACCTGAACAGACATCTCTTCCAAGAAGACATACAGATGACCAACAGATATATAAAAAGATGTGCAACCTCACTGTCTATTAGGGAAATGCAAATCAAAACTACAATGAGATACCACCTCACACCTGTTAGAATGGCTGTTATCAGCAAGACAAGTAATGCCAAGTGTTGGAGAGGTTGTAGAGAAAGGGGAACCCTCATTCACTGCTGGTGGGAATGTAGACTGGTATAGCCACTATGGAAAACAGTCTGACAGTTCCTCAAAAATCTGAGAATAAAGTTACCATATATCCCAGCAATCCCTTTCCTGTCCATTTACCCCCAAATTCAAAGCACATGTATTCACAAAGGTATATATACACCTCTGTTAATTGAAGCATTATTCACAGGGCCAAGACTTTGAGACAACAAAGGTGTCCTTTGATAAAGAATTGCATAAAAGAGATGTGCCTCATATTCACAATGGAATACTACTCAGCCACAAGAAAACACAACATACTGCCATTTGCAACAACGTGGATGAACCTTCAGAATAGTATGCTAAGTGAAGCTCAGGCACTGTAGAATCCCATTCACATGGGAAAGTTGAGGAGCAGGTGCTGAGGGCTCCTACAACAAGCTGAGACAGGTAACTTCCTCCCACCTGACATTCTATAGACTGATGAATAAGCCACCACAACAAACATCCTGCCCCTTCTGCAGAGTGAAACCTTGAGCCAGGGCATCTCCAAGGGCTCTGTCATGGAGACAGGGGTTTGGCCAGTGGAGTCATTACATTCAGCTCTGACCATCAAGGATAGAACCTGGTCTACTCTTGACTTGGAATGCTCGGGGCTATACTACCACTCCCTGCTCACACCAGGGTATTTCAGCAGGACACACTTCCTATGTATAAGGCCTGGAACCAGAATATAACAACGGGGCCTGAGAGGACAAGATGTGCCTTAGCTCCTGCTCCCCAGTCACACCACTGTCTTGAGTGTGGGTGAGCTGACCTCAGCTTCTACTGAGGAGACCTTACCCTTGCCTTTGTCTGTCTCATGCTTACCTCTGGTTGGCCTGAAAAATAGAATTTGCTCAAGGAAGAGAAACTGTCCAACACAAGGAATTTGAGCTTTGAGACTAAAGGCCACATCAGGAAAGGAGTGAATTCACCAAGTGGTGGCACTTTCTTTTGAGGGCCCCTGAGACATGGTTTGTGATTACAACTGTGGACAATTACTGAGCACTCTTTGTCTGATATCATGCAAGGCAGCTCCATGTATATTCATATCATCTTCATTTTCCTAATGACAGTGAGCTAGGAACTATGGTTTCCCCCATTATACACATGAAGAACTGAAGCTCAGAGAGGTGAAGGTGTTGGACCAGAGGTGGGATTCTAACCCAGGTATATGACCACCAGAAAAATCAGCTCCACCCATACCCATCCCAGGTCTGTCCAAGCCAATGTCCAAAAAACTTTCTCTTCACTGTGTTCTGGACCTCACCCTGTAACCAGACAGGACGTGTTCTCTTGGGATACTGTACAAAAATGCACACAGTCTCATTGCAGCTCACTAAGCCAGGCCCAACCAAGAAACCAAGCCCTTTCTAGGTTTCCCTGTTGCCCGCTGTCAGATAGGGATGACTTAGGCAGATAGGAAGTATATTGAATAGCTTGACGCCTAGCAAATTATNTAACCCAGGTATATGACCACCAGAAAAATCAGCTCCACCCATACCCATCCCAGGTCTGTCCAAGCCAATGTCCAAAAAACTTTCTCTTCACTGTGTTCTGGACCTCACCCTGTAACCAGACAGGACGTGTTCTCTTGGGATACTGTACAAAAATGCACACAGTCTCATTGCAGCTCACTGAGCCAGGCCCAACCAAGAAACCAAGCCCTTTCTAGGTTTCCCTGTTGCCCGCTGTCTGGGCTGAAGCTGCTGCTTTCCTGAAAATGAAAAACTCAGGGCCTAACTGTGGTCTCATTCAGGAATTGGGCAAGGGCTGTTTTTTTACCTTCAGTGGTGAGCTCCTACATAAAGTTCTTAACCCTCTCAGTCCAAGGCAAGCTGCACAGTTGGTCATCACAGCAAGAAGGCCAGTTGGATGCACACACAGCATCTTCCAGAATTCAGCCAATGTTAGCGAGGCACAGAGTGTCTGCAGGGGCCGTGGGGACTGTGATCAGAGTGCAGGGATCTCACACCAAGGCTCTGACTGGCTCATGACTTTGAGAAAAGCACATTGCTCCACAGGTTATAGTTCCCTCATCTGACACTTGAGGACATTCCCATTTTCTGGAGAGCAAGGTGACCTTATCCACTGAGTGTCACCAAGGCAGTGCCAAATGCCCCACCTCTTAGAGAAGCAACTGTGCAAAATATGGCAACTCATACAAATGTTCTCATCCTTTCACACACTTTTCACATCGCTTGGGACTTTATCGATTCCTAGGTGCTACCCTAAGGGAAATAGACAGATTCTCTGCAGAAACATGTGCATCACAGGACTGTTTATCATGGCGCTCAGGTGGAAGCAACCTCAGGGCTGAAATGAGAAGGGAGCGGTGAGCCAGGGATGCTGCATCACTGGGAGGGATCATGTGCTGCAGTCCTTGGAAAGGTCTACAGTGGCTTGTGACCATGCAAAGCAGCAAGAGAAAGACAGGAGACAAAGCTCCTTGCTGTAATGGCACCATGAAGAGGTGCTGCTGCAGAGAAAGACTCACGGTACAGGGAAAGATGGTAATGATCTTTCCCAGTTGCACTGCTTGGTGGGGTCAGAGGTGAATGCTTCTGCATTTCATCAGGTGGGTATATCACTATGGTATTATTTTTCTTGAAAAACAGAAACAATTTTTACAATGCAACCTCATTTATGGAACTTAATGTGTTTTGGAAGGCTGTATGAGAAGCAATTTCTTGGAAAACTAAGTACACCTAAGAGATGTGTAATGGATTATGCAGGTATCAACATGAAAGGGCTATCGTGTTGAGAACCAAACTTTTCTTTGACATCTGAGACATTTTTACTCTGAAATATTTTTTAAAAACCTAATTGTCCAATAGGGAGATTTTTGAAAAGCAAGGTTTGAGAAAACTTAAGTAACTATCTCCACGGTCCTTCCTGGGATTTACATCAATCAGCAATGTTCCCATTGGTGCCCACTGAGACTGAGAGCCTGTGAGACTTCCTGGGTGTCCTTCAGTTGCCCAGAAACCTCCTTCATTGCAGCAGTTACCAGGCAATGCAGCAATGGAGCCAGGACCTCTGACACCTGGGCCAGTGACTCTCCTATTATGAGTCTTCATCCCTCAAGCTCTCTCTCATTGTGTCAATGTTTGCATGTGGTGTACTGGTCATAGATCTTGGCTGCAATCAAAGAAAACAACACTGGATGACTTAGGCAGATAGGGAGTATATTGAATAGCTTGACGCCTAGCAAATTATAAGGCAACCTTAAAGGAAAAAAGGGGGGGAATTCTCACCAAGATGGAGGTGTAGTTAGAAAACCTTTACTTCCTTGCACAATCAAAAGGAGGATAACAGCCAATCTAAAATCAATAAATAATCAGAAGTGCCAGAAAATCAAACTGCATGGAACTTCAACAACCAAAGGATTAAAGAAACAGTCAACCAGACCAGTAGGAGAGAGGCAAGGAGACATGCAGATAGGTGGATGGAGGGAACCCGGAGCAAGTTAGCAGACCCTGTGGGTGGGGCTGGCTGAACAGGAAACTGAGACTCAAAGCTGACTGTGGACTATGGCATGGGTTGCCACAGTGGGAGAAACTCCCAGTCTCACAAGAGAGTTTGTTGGAAAGTGGGGCTAGAGCCCAGCAGATGAGTTGCATTGTTCCCTCTCTGGCCCCTACCCCACATACAGCACCACAATGCAGCAAAGAGGGTTGCCCTGCCCTGGTGAATACCTAAGGCCCTCCCCCTTACAACTTAACAAGCTAGGCAAAGAAATATGGCCCAAGTTAAAGAACAGAGCAAAGCTCCAGGAAGAGAGCTAAGTGATGAGGAGATAGCCAACCTATCTGATGTGGAATTCAAAACATGGGTAATCAACATTGGTAATCAGCTCACAGACTGATTGAGCTTGGTCAAAAAATGAAAGAACAAATGAAGACTATCCAAAGTGAAATAAAGCAAAACATTCAGGGAACCAACAGTGAAGGGAAGGAAACCAGGACTCAAATCAACAATTTGGAATGAAAGGAAGAAATAAACAGCCAACTGGAACAGAATGAAGAAACAAGAATTCAAAAAAGTTAAGAGAACCTTATGAACTTCAGGGGCAATTTTAAATGTTCCAATATCCAAATTATGGGGTGCCAGGAGTAGAAGAACGAGAGTAAGAAATTGAAAACTTAGGGACTTCTGGCCAAGATGGAGGCATAGGTGGAAACTCTGTGCCTCCTCACACACCAAGTTTAAAGACAACAAAGTTTTAGTAACAAAAACACAACCAAAACACAGAAAATTGAACTGTATGGCGAAAGTCCAACAACAGTGAACCATTCAGCCAGACCGGTAAGAGGAGTGGAGTCAGTGGCTCATGGAACATGGTTGGGCAGGAAAGATCGGCCAGATTGCCCCAGAGCGCAGGCAATGGTTGGCAGATCCCAGGTGTGTGGTGGCAATGGGCGGACCCAGTGAAGGCACAAAAAGGCTGGCTGACCATGGTCACACATTTGCGCACAGATAAACTGAGTGAAGGAGTGAGCAGTGAAACAGACTGCTCAGGCTAGGGCCCCAGCAATGGGAATTAGAGCCTGAAATCACCAACTGGAAAGACTTTCCTGGTCGAGGTGCCAGGAGAGGCTCCCAGGCTCACAGAAAGTTTGTTGGAGAGACCCACAGGGTCCTGGAGGGTGCACAGGCCCACACACCCAGGAGCTGGCACCAGGGGGGCCAGGTTTGCTTGCAGGAAGCAACAAAGGGGACCGAAATCCAAGAGAGAGTGCAACAAATGCCATTGCCCCTCTCTGACCCCGCCCCCACATACAATGTCACAACCCAGTGACTGGGTTGCCCCACCCTGGTGAACACCTAAGGCTCCGCCCCTCATATGTAACAGGCACAACAAGACCAAAACATTATGGCTCAAGAACAGCTCAAAGCCCCAGAGCCAATAACTCTAAGTGACCAAGAGATAGCCAACCTATCAGATGCACAGTTCAAAATACTGGTGATCAGGGTGCTCACAGAACTAGTTGATTTTAGTCACAAATTAGAGGAACAAATGAAGGCTAAACTAATTGAAATGAAGGGAAATGCACAGGAAACCAATAGTGATAGAAAGGAAACTGGGACTCAAATCAAGGGAGTGGACCAGAAGGAAGAAAAAAATGACCAAACAGAAAAGAATGAAGAAATAAGAATTCAAAAAAATGAGGAGAGGCTTAGGAACCTCCAGGACATCTTCAAATGTTCCAACATCCGAATTATAGGGGTACCAGAAGGGGAAGAGGAACAGCCATGAGTGGGAAACTTATTTGAAAAAATGATAAAGGAGAACTTCCCAGTCTGGGAAAAGAAATAGTCTTCCAGGAAATCCAGGAAGTTCAGAGGGTCCCAAAGAAGTTGGACCCAAGAAGGAACACACCAAGGCACATCATAATTACATTAGCCAAGATTAAAATGAAGGAAACCTAGAAGTAGCAAGACATAAGAGGACAGTCACCTACAAAGGAGTGCCCATCAGACTGTCAGCAGATTTCTCAAAAGAGACCTTGCAAGAAAGAAGGGGCTGGAAAGAAGTATTCCAAGTCATGAAATCCAAAGACCTACAACCAAGATTGCTTTATCCAGCAAAACTTTCATTTAGAATGGAAGGGCAGATAAAATGCTTCTCAGATAAGATCAAATTCAAGGAGTTCATCATCACCAAGCCCTGATTACAGGAAATGTTAAAGGGATCTATCTAAGAAAAAGAAGATAAAAATATGAACAGTGAAAGGACAGCAAACTCACAGTTATTAACAACCACGCCTAAAACAAAAGCAAACCAAGAGGACAGCTAGATCAGGAGCAGAACCATAGAAATGGAGATCACATGGAGGGTGAGCAACAGGGGAGTGGGAGGAGGAGAAGGGGGGAAGGTACAGAGAATAAGTAGCATAGACAGTAGGTAGAAAATAGACAGGGGCAGGGACAAGAATAGTATGGGAAATATAGAATTTAAAGAACTTGTGACACATGGACATAAACTAAAGGGAGGGGGAATGGTGGGGGAAGGGGTGTGCAGGATGGAGGGGAATAAAGGGGGGAAATGGACAACTGTAATGGCATAATCAATAAAATATATTAAAAAGAAAGAGAAAAAAAGGAAATTGAAAACATACTTGAACAAATAAGGAAGGAAAACTTCCCCAATTTGGTGAAGGAAACAGACTTCCAGGAAGTCCAGGAAGCCCAGAGTCCCAAAGTAATTGGACCTAAACAGCAACACACCAAGACACATTATCATTAAATTACCCAAGATTAAAGATAAAGAGAATCTTAAAAGCAGCAAGAAAAAAAGAGAGTTGCCTACAAAGGAGTGCCCATAAGACTATCAGCAGATTTCCCAAAAAAAAAAAAAAAAAAAAAAAACCTTACAGGTAAGAAAGTGCTGGAAAGAAATATTCGAAGTCATGAAAAGCAAAAACCTACATCCAAAATGACTCTATCCAGGAAAGCTTTCATTTAGAATGGAAGGGCAGATAAAGTGCTTCCCAGATAAGGTCAAGTTAAAGGAATTCATCATCACCAAGCCCTTATATGAACTGTTAAAGGGACTTATCTAAGAAATTGAAGAAGATCAAAAACTATGAACAGTAAAATGATAACAAGCTCACAATTATCAACAATTAAACCAAAAAAGAAAAAAAAACAATGAAAACAAACACTAAGCAAACAACTAGAAAAGGAAAGAATCATAGAAATGGAGACTGCATGGAGGGTTTTCAGTAGGAAGGAAGAGGAAAAGAATAGGGGAGAAGGTACAGGGAATAAGAAGCATAAATGGTAGGCGTAAAATACACGGGGGGAGGTTAAGAATGGTATAGGAAACAGACAACTCAAAGAACTTATATGTACAACCCATGGACATGAACTAAGAGTGGGGGAAATGCTAGAGGATTGGGAGTGCAGAGGTGGGGGGATAAAAGGGAAAACTGGGAAAACTGTAATAGCATAATCAATAAAACATACTTTTTTAAAAAGAAAAGGTATATGAAAGGGACGAAAAAGAACAATAACCAAAAATGCTGAGAAGTCAAAGATTTCACAAGAAAAATGGAGACAAGTCTGCTGCAGACACAGCCCCTGCAGATCACATCCCTCCTGCCATGGTGGCTCCTTAACTCTTATATCCATGGCTGCTGCCAAAAGAAGATCTGTCCTGTCACCTGTGTGTCACCACCTCTAGATCAAGGTCCTGGTTAGGAGCATCCACTTAGTCAAGTGCTGGTTACACACCTGTGTCATGGTGGCAGCAGCTTCCCAAGTGGAAGACCAAGGTTGAGTCCTGCCAAGACCCACACAATGAGGGCAAAGGAGGTTCTTCCACAAAGAGGAGGATCTGAAGGGTTCACGACAGACACTCCACAAAGGTACACTACCCATGTGCACTCCATTCCCCACTGTACTTTCTGCTTACTGTTCTCTACCTGTGAGAAGTCAGGCCTGCAAGCTTCACTCACCAGACCTCACTGTTACAGAATCCAGCCCAGGTAACCATGGGTCAATACGTTTCCCAGACCCAGGACCAGGGACTGAGTATAGGTCTAGCTTGAGGGGCTATCGTAGGTGCTGCCTCTCTAGAGAACCTGTACCAGCAGCTCCAATAAAACCCAGGCCCAGGCCTGCTGGCTCTCCTAGCTGGGTCCCTCAGGGAGGCCACTGAGCCTGCACCTGAGGACCACACTGCCCCTGCATAGCCTGACTCCATGAGGGCATTAAATCCTTGTTTCTCAAATTCATTCTTTTCAGGAAAAAATGTGGACAAATCCTGGTTCCAAGTGGCCCACATGAAAGAGGAGGGGATAGTCCTGGAGAAGCCAGCCAGGGTGGAGCCACACTACGTAGTCCTGGAGAACCCCAGCTTCTCTCCCATCGGAGTTCTACTGAGAATTATCCACGCTGTCCTGCCCATTCCCATCACCTCCAATGTGCTGCTCTACCATCACCTCCAGCATGAGGACGTCACCTTCCACCTCTACCTGATTCCCAATGACTGCTCCATTCGCAAGGTGGCACCAAACCAGAAAGGCCAGGCCAGGGTGGGCTGACAGAGACATGAGAGACACCCACGCAGCCCCCCTAGATGGGTCAATGGGGCATAAGGATCAACCTCTTAAGAGCAGGAAAATTTAAAGAGATGAGTAATCCTGCCTCTCCTTAGCCATGGACTGGACTCCTGGGCCCCTAAGGCCTCCCCCAGCCAGGTTCACTGCTCCCTCACTCACCATGGGCACATCACTCATCAGTTGTCACTCACACTTCATCAGCCCCTTTCCAGGGGTCAGAGGATGGGAGGGTTCCACACCCAGAACTGTCCTCTTCTTCCATTCTCATTTCTTTCCTAGTTTTACCCAAATCAGATCCCACACATGGCTGAGGCAAGCTGTGGGTCTCCACGATTGGCAGTCATGTGGGAGGGGGTGCAGGTCACCAGGGCATCAGCATGCCATGGAGGGTGTAGCCTCTTCCATACACAGAAACGTGTGGAAGCACCACCTCACTTTGCTTGGACAAGATTCCACTGGGCAGACTCTCTGAGCCAGATCCAGACCATCGTCTCTAATCAGTGTTCTGTGTGCTCCTTAGGCCATAGACGATGAAGAAAAGAAATTTCAGTTTGTGCGACTACACAAGCCGCCTCCGTTGAGCTCACTATATGTGGGCTCCTGATACACGGTGTCTGGTTCAGAGAACATGGAAATAATCCCTCAGGTGAGCAGCCCCAATGTTCCCCCTCCCTGAGGTCAGAGGTCATGCTTGGGAAAAGCTCTGAGGCAGGTCTGGACAGGCCCAGTTGGGGTACAGCTGACAGCAAGTGGGGTTTGGGGTGAGAGGGAAGACTTCAAAGATAGAGAGAAAGACAGCTGGTAGGGGTGAGGGTCACATTCAGGGCAGGGACAATGACTAAGAAGTGTGGGGCTACAGGGTGTCAATGCTCTCCAAGTTCAAGCACCAGGAACACAGCTGGAGTGAACACCCCAGGTTTGTGCTCATTGCAGCCTAAGAACAGGCACCAGTGGGAACCGTGGGCCTCTCAGGACAGGGTCTCAGAAAGAACCTATTTGTGATTTGGGATGTGGCTGGGTAACCCGGGGGGAGATCCAAGGAAATGGAGGTTTGTTCTCAATCTGGTGTTGTCAGAGGGTGGGGAAATTCGGTCACTGGGAACCTCAGTGACTTTGTCCCTGGGGAGAGCAGACTCAGCCGGCACAAACAATAATTTATGAAGCAGCAGTCACGAGTGCAGAGGGGCAGGATGGTGTTTGGCGTTTTGTGGGCTGCCTGGCACCCTGTCTGAAAGGGACACTCAGGGGTTGTGTGTGTCCAACAGGAGGACAGCACAGCTGAGGTGGCAGCGCAGATGCATTTGTCACAACACTGAGCTCCAGCTGTGAACATCAGACCAGTTGCTGGACCTTGGGGGCTGCCTTTGTCCTCTCTTGGTCTCCCCTTCTCACCAGAGGTAGAGGTGGTCAGGACCCTGGACACTCAGCCATGAACCCCGTTGTCACCACAGCCCAAACTGTGCTGCTCAGGGTGAGAACATCCACTGAAGGACAGTCTGTAGCAGAACCAGCATCAACCCTTTCCATTCTGTTCTCAGATGAGTCCTCAATCTCTCCTAAGTGGCGATGGCAGATGGAGTGGATGTGCAGTGGTCAGGGGAGAGGGATGTGTGTCCTTTCAGTGGGGACACATGAATCCAGGGATGAACGCCTCAGGGTTTCCTGCTGTGTCAGTCGTTAACAAGGGAGGAGAGACGTGACTCAGTCACTCAACAAACGTTTACCCACTGCCAGCTACATGCTGTCTGCAGTTGGGAGGGTCACTGAACAAGACAGATAGGCCCTGCCCTTGGGATGATGACACCCTGGTGGGTTGAGACCTACATAAGTAATTAGAGAAATAGAGACCAAAACCATAAAGCACAGTGGGGAAACACACCAGCTGAGTGGGTGGTCTGTGGAGGTGTCTCTGAGGAGGCCACATCTGAGCTGAGACCTGAGAGACAAGAAGGGTTCTGGGGGGGGGGGGGGGGGACATCTGTGACAGAGCCCTATAGGAGCAGAGAGGGGCAGGCACAGGACACCTCTATGTGACAAATTGGAGGTTATTGTGGCTGAGCTCAATGAATGTAGCAAAGAGAGGAGGTAGGTGGGGTCAAACAACAGGCAGAAGTTTTCTGGGGCCCATCAACCATGTTGCCCTGATGTGGAGCTTGGAAATTCTGCCAAGTGCAATGACAATGTCTTAGAGGGTCTGACTTGTAAAACGAGAGCTGATTTAGTTTCATGCAGATGTGTCTGGCTGCTGGGTAAGAAGGGCGATAAGAAGTTAAGAGTGAAAACAAAAGACAAGTCAAAAGGCTATTGCTACAGGGCAGGCAGGAGCTGATGGAGGCTTGACTAGGGAGGCAGCAGTGCAGATGAAGGTAAGTTGATGGGTTCAGGGATGTGTTGCTGGTAGAGCCTAAAGGACTTGGTGATGGGAGAGAAAAGTAGGAGGTAGGGATGAGGTCTAAGGCTGGCACATGAGTGCTCAGTCGAGGGCACTGTCATTTACTGAGTGTGAGAAACGAGGAGAAAGCATTTTAGAAACACATTTGGGAATCAAGTTTGTGTGAATGTGATTTAAAAAAGGAAATGGATGTAAATTTTCTCTTGGTTGAAAGTAGGTCAAACTTAAGATCCACTGAGAAGACAGGGTGTGGGCTGGAGAAATGAGCGTTTAGCGTCATGAAGGGGGAGGAGAAGGGAGAGGATGTGGTTTGGGATGTGTGAGCACTACACTGTGGGTGAAGCCTCACTCTTTCATGGGGTACCCAGTCATGTCCTCTTTCTTCTGAGTCAGAATTTATGGGAAAGGAAGGAAAAGGCAAAGCCTGAAGTGGCGATTATTTTCAGTACAGATCATCCAAGGGTGCCCATGGAGCTGAGCAGGGCCAAGAAGGTGTCAGGTGGGGAGAGACCTTACTTTCAGGATGGATGATGGCTCCTCACACGATGACTCCCTCCACAGGAACTGGAGCTCTGCTATCGGAGTCCTGGGGAAGCCCAGCTCTTCTCTGAGTTACATGTTGGCCATTTGAGGTCAAAGATCAGCCTGTACCTAAGACAGAAGGAAGATGGAACTCCAGTGTGGGAGGCCTTGGTGAAATCAGGTAAAGTCAAGACAAGGGTAGGGAGCTCAGAAAGTAGTTACAGAATCTGTGTGTGTGTGTGTGTGTGTGTGTGTGAGAGAGAGAGAGAGAGAGAGTTTATATTCTTCCAACTTGCTGATGAGATAGCCCAGAGAAGTTAAGAGTTCTAGTTACGTAACAGCTGTATGACCAGAATTTCAACTGAAGTTAATCTGACTCTGAACGCCATTTCCCCTCCCATGCACCTTCATGTCTCCACACTGCCCTGTATTAACACAGTCTGATACCCATAAAGCCTCGGGCAAATTTTCTCATAATGGATTGGGTATGAGTTGAGAGAATAAGAATTGGATGATAATATGATTGTCCGAATTGAGCCAATTTTGGAAAGAGCAAATGCTCTACCCTGGGTCCTTAAGCTTTCTCCATGGTAGACAAGAATTAAATAATAAATTTTCAGAAGTGAATCACACTTCACAGTCTTCAAATGAGCACTGACTCCCCCAAGACCGTCCCCTAAACATTCTTTGAAGGGACAGCTAACGTTTGTCTACTGTAGTTATAAGTTGGATCTGCCTCCTGCGCTGCCACAATGGCTTCTCCATATGGAGAAAGGGAACGGGTGTTTCTCAGTCTCGCTTGGGCACAATCACAGGTGTGCAAGAAGCAGCCCCAGTGTCAGACCTCAGTTTGAATCCCACTCTGGCACTTGCTGGCTGGGTGATTTTGGAAAATTACTTAACTCATTTGAGTTTCCAGTTTCTTGCTTATAAAATGAAGATCATAATACCTAACTTGTGTTATTGCAGAAAAAATTGAACTACTGATGTATTGAGTATGTGATCTCATGCAGCAGTCCTCCATAAACAGCAATATTGTTATTTCCTCTCATAGTGAGCCAGTCTCTTCCTTCTTTCAGACTTAATTCTGGCCCTTACAACTGACAGAGGTTCTATCTCCATCCCGACAGGAAAGACTCTTGGGTACCAGTACCAGGGGTGTCAAACTCAATTTCACCGAGGACCGTGTCAGCTTCGCAGTTGCCTTCAAAGGGCCAAATGTAACTTTAGGACTGTCTACCTGTAACTACTCCTTAACAGTGAAGCGAGAGCTCGGTGCTGCTGCCGGGTGGAAACGAGGTGCCAGGCACATAAAACAAGGTGGAGGGCTGGTTGGGCCCACAGGCTTAGTATTTGCCGCCTGTGCTGTGACCTCCCTTAACTCTCTTACTATGTAAATTAAACATCTTTAGTCCCGTCCATCATTTCTTTTATATTTTGTTTTTTCAAAACTTTTCCATCCCAGTCACCTTGCTCAGTAGATGTGCCCATTTGAGGATGAGGCAGGATGGGCTCTAAGACCATCCAGTGAGCATGAAGGACGTGGAACTCCCCCTCCCTCCATCCACAGGGACCCAGTGCTCCCAGCACCGCAGCCAGAGCTCCCCTGTGCTTAACTTCCCCTCCCACACTGTCCACTCACACGGAACTTGGGTGGCCCAAATCCCAGGAAGTGTCCGAAGGAGCTGCTGTGGACTCCCCCATTATCTCCTTATGCAAGTAATGGTAACACCCTCCACTCCTCATTACCATTGCTTGTTTTTCCCACTGAAATTAACACATTACTCCCAATGCTAAGATTTTCTTGATCTCGATTCTTGATTCTGACATCAAAATCCAAAATTAACAGAATGAGTCTAGTGGGTAGGGCAGGGGAGAGTAATCCGAGGGAAATGGGGACAACCATAATTGAACAATGATTAAAACAAAACAAAACAAAACAATGTGAGCCTAGAAGGCCAAAGACAAGGAGGTTGACTTCCACTCAAAAAAATTAGATCTCATAGTTGAAGCTATCTACCAAGGACTCGGTTATTTCCCCACCAGGGTTCCATTCAGGCCAACACTGAAGTAAAACATGTCTGCAGTGTTCAGGTAGAAATCACTCCCTTCCTGTCCTTCTCTATCTCTCTGATCATAGCTTCCGGGCCTCAGTTTCCCCGCATGCATGAAGAATGGGCGCACCTGCAACCCTTTCCCTAAATTTTGTTAGAATGAGTCAGTAGCTTGTTCTAAGAACCCAATAAACTCAGCAGTAAGACATGTGTCGCAGTTTCAAACCTTCTCATTTGTGTCAACAATTACCACAGTCACAGAAACTTCATCCTGTCTGTTTTCCTCCAGGAGACCTCATACCTGAATCTACTCTGGTCCCTCCACACCATACAGGTCAGTAGCAGCTGTTGGAGACCACAGGAGTCATGGCTGGTCTGAGGTGTGCTCTCTGCTCCTGGAGGGGAGGGAGGAGAGAAAGGAAGGAACTCTGTCATTGCAGACTTTACAAGGGATCAGGACTTGGAGAGTGGTGTGTGCCCCAGGGCAGAGTCCTTCCCCATCCTCCTTATTCTTGTTCATGGAGCCATGACATCTTCCACAGAACAAGCTCCAATGCCTCCATCATGAACCCAACTCCACACCCAGCTCCAGCAGAAGGCTGGGCTGGAAGCTGACCTGAACGGGGCAGAGGGGTCTCTCTGGTGGTCCATGTTTTCACAGGGTGGGGGTACCCAGGGAGGCAGAAAAGGTGAGTGCAGAGTTAGAGGTGGGAAATCGGAAGTAGAGGCTGCAGTGGAAGCTCTTCTTCATTTGCTGCCAACTTCACCTTCATCCCCAGATGCTCCAGCTCAGCTGCACTTTGTGGATCAGCATCGGAAGCAGCTGGTGGCTCGAGTGACTTCAGTGGACCAAGTTCTGGACAAGCTACATGGACAAATGCTAAGTGACGAACAGTATCAAAAGGTACGGGCTGAGCGCACCAGTCCAGACAAGATGAGGATGCTGTTCAGCTTCAGCAGCTCCTGGAACAAGATGCAGAAAGATAAACTCTACCAAGCCCTGAAGGAGTCTGACCCTCACCTGATAATGGATATCTGGGAAAGGCAGGGCCATGGAGGAGAACCAGGAGGGCTCCTGACCTGACTGTGAGTCCTGACTCTCCTGACTGCTCTTTGGGTCTCTGTTTCTTCACCTCTAAACAAGCTGCCCTCTGACTTGCCTTCTATTATGAAGATATTGAACATCGGTGATGCCTTTGCTGGGCATTACATGTCCATGCCCAGGATCACCCCATGGCCACCCAGACTGCATCCCTTGGCTTCCGCAGGCCAGAGGTCCAGGTGGGATGGCAGCATCTCAGGAATGTGCCTGTGCAGCTGACAGGACACCTGCAAACCTTGTAGAAGCCTCACCCACGCTCCCCATCCAGCTCACAGCCAGGCTGAGAGCCCTCTCTGTGCCACTGAGAAGCAGGGAGGATGAGGGGAAAGTGGAGCTGGTACCTCTGCTGGAGACACACCATGGAAATGGACATCTTGGGGGTTTTAGATGCCTTGTACATAGAGGCAAAACATATTTTTTATTTGTCAATGTTGAGCTTGGATTTTCTATTAGTCCAAGTTGTTCTTTGTGGTTTTTGAAGTTTGGATGGATTCCCAGAGCCAGGGGAGGGTGAAAAATGCCACAGGGGAATGGCGTCTCAGCCTTAGTTCAATGCCTTCTGCTGTGCACAGTGATCCTTGTCCTTGCAGCTGTTAGGCACCTCTGCCTGGTGCTCCTGGAGCACCCTGTGTCCCCCACCCCATCAGAACACTCAGCATGCGTCATTGTCCCGACAGCTTTTCTCCTGGTCTCTCCCCCATAGATGGTAAGCATCCTGAGGACAGAAACCATGTCTAAGCAGGTTATTGCCAGTGTCTAGGGCAGTCCCTGGCACGCAGTGGGTGTTAAGTGAGGGTTTATGAATAGGTAAATGATAAAGGGACGTTCCCCAAATATATCTTCTAATTCCCTTCCTGGCTTCCAAATGTCTTTGAATTTCCAAGTGTCTTTGAAATTCAAAGACACATCTGAGTAATATTTCCCCCATTAGTAGGCCACCCCTTTGGCCCCAGTGAATCAGTAATCTTAGAATTAAACCCATTGGTATTGAGTCATTTTGTACCAATGTTGTTCTCAACTGGTGAGAGCAAAGCTCCACTCAGTGTACCCCATCCCAATACACAGCAGCCAAGTTGGTCATTCCTCCCTCCCCGCTTTGTCCCCCTCCGTCCTCAGAGTCACTTCTCCTGCCATCTACCTGGGCCTCACCCTCACCCCTCCATCGCACAGCCTGAGGTATCCATTCTATGGCCTCCCTGACTATGATGCTTGTTTTGACGGTGAAATGACATACACGTACAAGCTCGGATCAGTGTTCAGCTCCAAGAGGGTACGTAATAAGCAGTAGGCATCATCTTTCGTTTCACTTCTCGCTGAGTGAATGAAGTGGTCAGCATATCCCAACCCTCTACACATACCCCCAAAATGGGAATTCAAAATGGGTTAGGACACAAACATCAAAAAAATATTACTAACATTAAAGACGGGAAAAGACAACCCTTGTGACAGTTGTCCCAACAGCTTCATAAACACTAGCACAGAAGCCACCTTGGTGACTCTTTTATACTTTGCTCAAGCCATGTGCTCACATGTTGCACACATTTAGCTGACTGTTTGGACCTTCCCAGGACTGAGGGGGTTCCTGAACTTTGGATCTGAGTCTCAGAGATGCCTGCTAATGAAAGTGGGGTTTAGCAGGACACCTGTACTTTAAAAGGATGTTCTTTTCCTGAGATTCAGGGAGCTGTGGCTGCTTTCTGGTCCCAGGTGGGATAGGCCTGTGCAGAAGTGAAAATACTGCCAGGACTCTGCACCCAGGGCTCTGGCGCTCCTCCTCCAAGGACAAGGAAGCGGCACAATGAACTTGCTCTTTGAATGTAATCCAGACCAGCTGCCCCGTGGGTGGTTTTCTGCTGCACGTGGCAGGTACATGACTGCATTCTGAATTTGAAGTCCTCAGCTCCAGTGTTATTAAGAGGAAAAAAGATATGCCAGTATGTCACAGAGCTTGTTTCTTCACCAAACAGCCAGAGCCCTTCTGTAAGTCCAGGAGAAGCATGGAAGAACATTCTCAAGACAAACATTTGTTCCTCTCGCCTTGCACTGGGCATCACATTGAAAGCACAGAGCCCATTTATGGGTTTTAGTTTACTTCATTCTCAAGGTCAAATCCAGATCCTCCTAGAGGAAGCTCTGCTCTTCTGCACAGGAAGCTAATGGTGGGGCCTGGTTGCTTGGGGCCTGTCCCAGACACTGTCCTCAAAGTTTTAACTCCCACCTGGGGCTGTGATGGTTGTTGGGGCCACATGTTCACAGGGTCATGACAGGCAGGGTGCCTGGGGTCAGCCTCCCCTTCCTGCCCTGTCACCTCTAAGTGAAGCAGGTCAGTGAGAAGCTAGAAAAATTCCTTGACAGTGGAATGAGGGAAACAGAGAGAAAACAGTTAAATGAACAGCTGAGCAATTAAAGCCAGGTAAGAAATCCCAAGTCCCTATCAACCCTAACCAAAGTCACTTAGGAACAGGTGGTTCACATCTCGCTTCTCCAACTAGACACTGGGCAGCTTATGTCTCCCTAGTCAGGGAGAGAGATAACAGAGACCCAGTTTGTGCCATTAGTGCCAGTCAAATCCCAAAATGAATAAAATCAGAACTTTAAAAAGCCCATCAGAGCCAAATACAACATAGAGAGAAAGCTGACCAGAGAATGACCCCACATCCCACTATACCTCACTTTGGTACATCAGCATATTAAAGGACGCACCTGGGAAGCTGATAAATGTTCTGATTGAGACCTCCCCTAAAATTCCATCTGCAGAAAAACAGATAAATACCCTCCAGACTAAAGACCCAGTGTGTACCCTTCCCCCTCCACCACCTTTTCTCAGGACCACAATTTTCCATTCTTTCTCCTAAGCTTTGAAAACCTCCTCGTGCTTAACTTTTCAGCAAGCCATAAGCAGCCCCACCTGAGCTCCATACTCTTACCGTGACTTCCTTTTCCCGAGTCTAGGTGGCCCAGTCTAGACTCACTGCTCTTACTGTGTCCAGCTCCTTAAGCCTTTCCTTTGGTTCACTGTCCCAGGCTTTAGTAAACACACTCTCGAAATCACCTGGACGCCTGTCTGGAATTCTTTCCACACAAAGGCGAGAAGCCACATCCCAAGCTGTGTCAGGACAGACGGGCTTCAGCCCTGACCTGGTCCATTATCGATGACATAAAAAGTGCCTGCTCTTTGGGACAATCCAAACTGCCCTCAGCCATGGCTGAGGGTATGAGGACATTTTCTGTAGCCCTGGGATGTGTTCCAAGAGCAAGAGAACATAGGCACCTGTGAAGCTGAACCCAGACAGGTAAGAACACTGAGGTTACAGTCTGCTAGTGCGGCCACCTATCCCTGTCTTATTCTGTGAGTATTATGCGTATACATTATTAAATCTTAATGAGAAGTTTGGATTAGCCAGGGTTTTCCAGAGAAACACAGCCAAGAGGATGTGTGTATCCACAGAGGGAGATTTGGTTTAAGGCACTGGCTCACACGATAATGAAGGCTGGCAGGTCCAACAGCTGCAGGGTGGGCTTGCGGACTGGAGACCAGGGCGGAGCTGACGCAGCTGTTTGCTGGCAGGATGCCCCGGAGCTCAGGGGATGTCAGTCTTTCGTTCTATTCCAGCCTTCAGATGATTGCAGGGCGCTGGCAACACTGCAGAGGGCAGTCTGCGCTACGGATTCCAATGCTGCTAAAGTCAACATTACACATTTAAACCTTCATTTCATGTAAGAACACCCTCACAGAAACACCCAGAATGATGTTTGACCCACTATCCGGGCCCTGTGGCCCAGTCCAGCTGACATAAACTTATCATCACAAACTCTATGATGACAGGTACCACTATCACCCTCATGTCACAGATTAATGGAGGCAGAGAGATGGTAAGTGTTGTCTCCAAATTCTCAGAGGAACTAAGTGGTGGACTTGGGATTGACCCTCTGGCAGCTGACCCCAGAGCCCGCCCTCCTGCCCACCCCCAAGGCCTCTGTGAGGAAAAGGACCCTCTGTCACTGCAAACAGGGAAATGCAAATCCACCTGGGAGCATGCTGGGGCTGCTGTGTCCCTGCTCTCTAGGGGCCCAGAAGAGGAATCTGAAACCAGGTCATTATTTCTTACTATCAGACCCACTACAACTGCCTAAACCAGGGGCTTCCAGTCCTCTGTGTGGGCCTGAGTCATTATTTCATTACATGCCCTGTGGCACCCACTGAACTCCAAGAAGGTCTGATTGTCTCTTCCTGGTGGGATGCAGCCAGTTGCTGTCTTCAGGAGCTGTGTTCTGCCCCCTGGTGAGCATCTGTGCCAACACTTTACACCAGAGCCTGACAGAAATGACAGCAGTGTCAGGACCAGGCCCATACATCCCACAGGGTGGGGCCCACGTCCTCCTGCCCCATATTAGCCACTCCCCAGGGCAGCTGACAGTGGGACTGTCCACTCCCTTCAGAGGAACCACCCCCCTCACCCCTGATGACAGGAGCAAGAGTGTCTGGGGACTGGGTCCCTTCAGCAGAGACTTGAGTCTGTTGTTCTGCACGACCAAAGTGGGCTGTGCAGGCCCAGGCATCCCTGAAATGGGGTGGCCGAGGGAAAGCCTGGCTCTGAGGGTGGTGTGTGTGTGGTGCTCATGTGTGGTGATGGGGTGTACGTCTGTGTGCATCTGCACATGTGATGGGCAGCCAGGAGTGGATGTAGCAGACACCTCCTGAGCAGCAGGCCCAGCCCTCCATCCTTTTCCAGGACACCCCCACTCCCCACACAGACTAAGTGATGGCAGGAATTGCCATGTTTACACAGCTGACCCTATCCCCCTAACCACAGAAAGGTTAGCAGGGGCCAGTTTCTGGGAATAACAGTTAAAGCCAGCCTGAAACAGGAAAGAACATGAAGGAAACCACTGGATGAAGAGAAGCAAGGAAAAAGGATGGACCCCATGGGCACCTGAAATGCCCGTCTTCTAATCACTGTTTCCACTGAGTTGCCAAAGCCTCAACTCATCTGTGCCCTTGGGTTCCATGGACATTCTGCTTCCTTTTAATTGTCGCCTTTTTTGCTTCAGCTGATTCTGATGTCTTTTCTGTTATTTTCAGTCAAGGGTACTAAAAACACACACTGCCCTTGATCCCTTTTGGAATAATGCAGGAAAGGCTGAATGCCTTTCCAGGGTCTATTACATCTCTGCCCTTTTCCATCTAATGCAATGTAAACAGCTCGTGATAGTCATTTGGTTCTAGTGGCCCTTTGTTATCAGAGCCCAAAACTTCATCTCAATCAGGCACTGGCAGAGCATGGCCTCCCTTGAACCTATTATCACGGGCAGGTAGACACTGTACATTGTGAAACTAGAAGTCAGAATGCTGGGGGATGGGTTGAGAAATACGTGGAAAATGTTAGATTCAGACTCTGCCGTGCATTGGCTTGCTGGACAACACAGAGGGGCAGCTCAGGAAGCCACTAAGTTCCAATGAAAAGACAAGGAAGGGCTATTGGGAAGGCCTGCTATTAGGGGACAAGAATGGGGCAGGACCATTAAAGAACACACTCACAGTCATTGGTCAATAAGAGGCAGAGATGGGCCTTTTGAGCTGGGAAAACTCTCAGTCCTGCAGGCTAGCCTCAACCGATTATTAATGGCCATGTCTTCGTGCCCCTGAACTTCTCCAAAGCCTTTGTCCCAGGGACACCTCACCTTCTTCAGAACAGAAGTTTACTTTTAGGAAGTCACAGACTGACTAGGGAAGAGGTCCTTTCCTCCCTCAAAAACCAAAGGTCCTCTGTCCTTCCTCTCTGGGCAGTTTCAGTCCTTGGAATGTAAAAAAGAGCTCAGAGGGCTGGCCAGTGCAGCTCAGTAGTTAAAGCATCGTCCAGTAACTGAAAGCTTAGGGGTTCAATTCCCAGTCAGGGCACAGTTGCAAGTTCATCCCAAGCCTGTTCACAGGACCGTGCAACCCTGCACAGGATCTCCAGTCCCACCAAGAATCCCAGGCCTGGGCATGTACACAGGCAACCAATTGATGCTTCTCTCGCTTCCAAGCTTTTCTCTCTCCCTTCTCTCTCTTTCTAAAAACACCAATGAAAATGTCCTTGGGTGAATGTGTGAGAGAAGAGCCTTGTTACTCGAGCTTGAGACAATTTCCACACCACACGTATTTGGATCTAGACCAGGCAGCACCCACAAAGCCTCTAGCCTCTGACTGGGCAGCAGCTTCACACGCATCCATTAACAATTCCCCAGCAAATTAGTCAATAAATTGACCTGCTAGTAGTCTCACTCCATCCTCCTCTCCATCCCAGGAAGGAAGAAGGTTAGGAAGAAGGACTCCTGGTGGCTAAATGGGCTCAAATTTCAAAACAGAGCTGAGCAGCCATTATGTAACAGCTTGCTCTCACACAAACCCCCACTTCAGGGAGAAGCCTGAAGTCAGGAGCCCGCCTCCCACTCTGATCTGCCTTCCAGCACGGTGCTCCGGTCACCTGAGCCAACCCTAAGGAATTCCTGCAATCCCGTTTCCAGCAATAGCAAGCAACATTCCCTGTCCAATCAGAGCCATTCACTATATCCCCCACACCCTCCATTACCATCTTCACTGACCAACAAAAACCACATTTCAACTAATCAGGATAGTGCTTTTCAGACCAAAATAACTGTGAAGACTGAATCTTTATTTGCATCAGAATGCGCGATCAAGGACTGGAGTGGCAGCCTGACTTTCTGAAAGTGAGCTCTTCTTGACTTAGAGCAGTCAACTTCCCTTTCCAAGAAGACTGAAGACTGTCTATCCCTGGCTGGAGCTGAAACAGCAAACACATCTTGACAGCCCAGAGCACACAGAGCACAGTTCGTAGACCAAACTGAAGTGGGGCACAGCCGAGCTGTCCAGCCCCATTCAGCCACCTTGCATCCACGCTGCTCCACAGCTGTGCTGACTCCATACTGAGCTGTAACACTGCTGAGCTTTCTCAGTCTTGTTGTTCTGTAGCTCTGCAGTTTCACTGCTGAGCTATTTGCAATCAGCAAAGACTCCTTCTTCACCACACCCCAAATTGGAGGTGTCTATTGCTGTTCAGTTGGCTCCAGTGACCACAGCTGACACCTAACACAGGGCAATGACCTGATCTCCTGACACCATCCTAGAACCAATGCATCTGGCCCTGACCAGCATGGCCCAGTTGGTTGCAGTGTTATCCTGCAAAGTGAAAGGTCACCGGTGTGATTCCTGGGCTGTAGTTTTGGTCCCTAGTTGGGACAAATGGGAAAGGCAACCTATGGAAGTTTACCTCCTTCTCTTTCCCCTTCCCTTCCCCTCTCTCCAATAATGAATAAATAAAATGGTTTTTTAATGCATCTATTGCCTGCATGAGCACCTTGTGCTCAATTTGCCCACCTGGTGGCAGCTGAGGGTCTCAGGTAAATCCCCTCAGATCCTAGAGTGCCAATGCGGTGGTTGAGGTTTCAGCGACTTTGTTCAGTTTTGGTAGGGGACCCTCCCCTGGTGACTGTGGCTCAACATTTGCACTCTGTGTGATTCCACTTTGATTCCTGGGAGGGGCATCCCTCGGTTGTGTCTGTCAGTAAAAAAAGGATCTTCCAGAAAGGGCTTCGCTTCATCACATTTGGTACTGAGGAAAGGGATCCTCCAGGTCGAAAGCAAACTTTGCCCATAAGGTTTTTAGGGACACCCAAAGCGACAAGCACTCAAAAATACACTTTCAGAAGGAGGGGTGTCTCTGAGGACATTCACATTTAATGGGCATCTGGGGAGAGGTCACCAACCATAAGGAGGAGTGAAATACGAGAAACCCATGCTCTAAACTAGCCATGCTCAGCAGCCACCACTAGGTGGCAGCATGGGGCACTTTGGCTGATGGCATCAACAAAAATTGCAGTTCAGAGAATGGTATGTGGTTAGTTAGGGGGTATATATCACATAAGATTTCAAGCTTTGTTGGCCAAGATGGGGTTTCCTTGATACCTAAAAGCTTGTGTATTCACACACTGAATTAGAACAAAAAATAACATACCTCCCAGAAACAGTAGGAACGCTGTGTTTACATAGGTCACTTGAGAGCACCAAATAAAATCAAGAGATTCCTACCCCTTATAAAACCTTACTCTCCACTGGGGAAATGCCTTGATAATTGAGAAAAGGAAACCAGCACTTGTGGAACTCATAGGGGACTCAAGACTTGGAAAATTTTAGCTTAAGGTAAAAAGGTATAAGTCTAGCAAGTAATGTGTATGTTAAAGCTTTTGTTTCAGGAACTACAGATAAGGCCTGTCCTGGCTCCTGAGAAAACAGCTGACCTCCTGGGGCACTGATAGAAATTACCACCTGGGGACAAGTTGGAGGCATCTGGACCTTTGTGTTCCAGGGAGAGACAGATGACCACCCGCCCCTGGGAACAGCTAACCGCCCAGGACAGGAATGTTGCAGCTTCTATCACCAATCCTTCCTGAATCTCAGAGCCCTCACCACACCTTGTTTACTCCCTGGTACAAAAAGTCTGGCCTAGAAAGAAAATACAAGATGGTCCATTAGTGTATGAACCCACTATCTTCTCAGATTGCTGGCCATCTGAATAAAGTGTCCATAAAGATTCAATTGCTATCATTGCTTATTGGGTTCAGCAGTGACAGGCAGCCCGAACACTGCTATCTTTTTTGGTTACAGAACTAGAACATAATGGGAGTCAGGGGAAAACATTTCCTCTTCCCATGTACCTGGGAATCAAAGCCAGGTCTACTGAAGACCCTCAGAAGATTCCTCACTTCCCACCTCCACTCTGGCCTGACACACCAGCCACCCGCTGCTCCATTTCTTCTTCTCCCCCACATTCTCTGTTTCCACAAGGGCATGCACCCTTTTATCCTCAGGCTTTCCCTTCTCCCCCAGTAAAATCTGCCCTTTTTAACACTCAGGACTTTGGGGGACACTGCACTTTCGGAGGCTTCCAAATTCATCGTGCACACTTGCTTTCCAGTTTCCTTTCTTTGTGCTTGTTGGTAAGACGATCTTAAGGAGAATCCCTAAAGAAGAGGATTTCAAACCCATCAGAGACAATACAATGCCTTCTTGGATATTAGAAAAGGCTTTAAACAAATTCCTACAGCATGACAAACTTTGGCCTCCAGAACAAAACCTTAACTTAATGCATCTGCCAGAAAACATATTTGAATCCATAATTTTTCTTTTGTTTTGTATCATTGTGATGTCTCTTTTTGTATGTCTCTGTATATATATTACAGATAAGGTATATTTTGCCACTAGGTAGTACTGCCAAAATATATTTGTAAGTTCACATTTAGATTGAAAAAGGGCCCTATTTCATCGGCTTAACACAAATGAGTTCTTGATAGGGGACTGAAGACTTGGAAAATTTTAGCTTAAGGTAAAAGTGTTAAGTCTAGCAAATGATTTTTATGTTAAAGCTTTTGTTTCAGAAACTACACATAAGGCCCATCCTGGCTCCTGAGAAAACAGCCAACCTCCTGGGGCATGGCTAGAAATTACCCCTGGGGACAGGTTGGAGGCATCTGGGCCTTTGTGTTCCAGGGATGGACAGACACCATCCTCCCCTGGGAATAGCTAACTGTCCAGGACAGGTATCTTGCAACTTCTGAATCTCAAAGCCCTCACTGCAACCTGTTTACTCCCCCATTATAAAAGGTCTGGCCTAGAGAGAAAAGACAAGATGGTCTGTTAGGGTGTGAACCCACCATCTTCTCAGATCATCAGACATCTGAATAAAGTCCCCCTAAAGATTCGATTGCTGTCATTGTTTATTGGGCTTGGTAGTGAGACAGGAGACAGCATAAAAAGAACTCTGAGACTGCAACACTGTTACTGGCCATCGTTAGCAACCTGGTTGCCAGGAAACACCTTTTACCAATCAGGTAGAACAAATAGTAAAACCAAGGCAGGGAGGAGGAGGAAGACAAGTCTCACATGCTAACTCAGCAGTCCTGAGGCTGGACCAGGTATTGCCAGGTATTCCAACATCACAAGAAACACTATGTTAGCAAAAAAGAAGAGAAGTCCTTGAAATTCTATGTAGCACTTCCACTATCTGGGAAAGAAAGCCTTGAAACTGGGCTTTCATCCCAAGGCCTGAATGTGGGAGAGGGTCCCCAGTGCCCAAAGAAAGAGCCCATAAAACAACTTTGGTTAATTGCCTACCTCTAGTCACTATCTGTTTTACAAGGGAGTCCCTGATGCTTACAGAAAGAGCCCATAAGTAACTTTGGAAAGTGCCCCAATTTTAATTAACTGCCTCCTGTCACATATTTGTTTTACAACAAGATGAACAAATGGGGTCTAGAGCAAGATAAGGATTTGGGCTAACAGACCCCCACACATACCTAAGTCTGGGTGGTCACATTCCCCTAGGAAAGCTGGCACCGCACTTACCCATTAATCAATATGTACCTTCCCTCCTATCCCACCAACTATATAAGTCCTCAGAACAAAGGACTCTCTCTCTCTCTCTCCCTCTCTCTCTGGGGCTCAGGGCGCTCTTGGGGTCTCAGCTCCCTGGCCATTTGGCCTCTGGCCACCTGGCCTCAGGCTGCCCAGGGGCTCGCCACCCTGGTCTTCAGTCGATCTTGCTTATGTCATCCTGCTTTGCCCTGAAACTTTGTCTTCTACATACTGACAACATACTACTAGACTTGCTGATCTGTACTTCTTCATATGTGTCAGCAAGAAGAACCAGGTCTCTCCTGTCAACAGTAGTGACAGGCAGCACCAACGCCGGTGTCTTTTCCTGTTACATTCTCATACCATCTGAAGAAATAACAGAAACTAGCACAATTACATGAGATCTAGGACTCATCTTTAATAAATAAAATCTAGCTTAAGAAGTTGTTTTAATTAAGAAGGACATACAACTGTCCAGTGCTCTGCTAGCTTTGGGGCTAGCTGACCAGATGGGAAAATAGAGTTTAGAGACCTTAGAGTATCGTTTTGAAAGGCTAGCAGCCAACTCTACTGGCATGAGAGCCTCACATGCAACCTGCATTCCGAGAGCAGCCTGCACTAAGCTGCCTGCCTCCTGGACTGAGCTCCCTGCCTGCACTGTGTTCCTGCTGTCTGAGCCAGCCCTCCTAAAGCAGCTCCTGGATTCCTATTTCAGCCAATAGAACTGAAGCTTTCCCTCTCCAATCAGAGCTGCTGCAGCTGTATCTTCCACTGGCCTTCCTTGGACTTTAGATGTCACCAGGCAATCAGAGGTGACTCCATTCTGACAAACAGGACAGTACTTGAGTCAATCAACCTGTGGGGATTTGTAGGCCTCATTTACATGAAGACAAACCAGTCAGAGACCAGGGACAGGAAGTTTTGTCCTTCTCAGTCACTTTCCAGAAGCTCTGGGAGTGCACCGTGTTTTTCCACCAAAGAGTATGTTTGCCTGGCTAGAGTTCAAACAGCAATGCCAGAGCAGAATGAGCAGGCCAGTGCAGGCCAGAGCTGACCTGCACAGAACTGAACAGTGAGGAGCACATCCCATCTCTCTAGTCCCCAGGGCCACTTGGCCCATGCCCTCCTCACAGGTGTGTTGTTTTCACAGCCAAGCTGTATCACAATTGAGCTATTTTGCACTGAATACAGTTTCCTTTACTGCACCTCAAATTGGGTATCGAATTGGTGCCAGTGACCATCAGCTGACACTAGGTTAAACAGATTGCTTATTTCCAACATGCAAAGAAAATGGACAAAAACTGTAAGAAAGAAGTTCCACATGTGTCTGTGAAACAATGGGCGTTCCAGGATGGTTATGTTTCATCCACCAACCACAAGAACAAATGTCGGAGACTTTCAGGGATTCAGAGATGTTACTTTATTGGCCAAGTTTAACCTGCGCAGGGGCGATCTCTCAGTGTCCGGAGACACGGTGCCTTTAGGGGGCTCGTCTGGAATTCGTGCCCAGCACTTACAGCTAAGTCCTTATATATAGGCCATCAAGCAAGCATTTGCACAGAAGCAGATTATTGGTTTACAGAGCCCACACTGTGGGGGGAAAAGGGTGGGGTCTGGCTCAACTGAAAGGGAAATTTTGAAACTAAACAGATGGCAATCAACTTACAGGGTGTCTGCTAGGGTTTCAGGCTCCTTGGGGCTGAGACCATTTTTCTTGTTCCCAACATTCCCCTGTTTTCTTTTGGGGGTACGTCAAACCTTTGATTCTTCATCACTCGGGAGGATGGTGTAGGGTTGGGAGAGTACCATTAGCTTAACCACTTCTATTCTCTCCTTGATGAAAGCAAGTACTTTATTTAAGATAATAAGTCCTATTGTGACCACTGATAAGAGCACTAGGAGTGGTCCAGCAATGGCAGATATAAGGGTGGTTACCCAAGGGGACGTTTTGAACATAGATTCATACCAATTAGAACTTTCCTCTTCTCTATTTCTATCTTTTAACCTTTTGGTGAGTGTTTTGATATTTTCTTTAATTACTCCAGAGTGGTTAGCATAAAAACAACACTCTTCTCCTAATGCAGCACATAACCCACCTTGCTGGAGGAGGAGGAGGTCTAGTCCTCTCCTATTCTGTAAGGCTACTTCAGCAAGGGAGTCTACTTGGTGCTCTAGATATATTATTTGATCTTGTAGGAGGGATATGTCCTTTGAGAAAGTTTGGGATAATTGCCTGAGGTTGGGCTCCCCTTGTATGAAAGCCTCCGCCCCTACAGCGGCGGAACCTACAATCCCTATAGTGGCTACAATTGGGATAAGCAGTGGGGCTCGTTTGGTGCACTTAGGGGAGGCAACTAGAAACTCGGGATTTCCTCCATATAAATATACTTGAGGAATAATATAAGCACCAACACAGAGCTCGGGGTGAGTGGGAACAATGCATTTAAAAATGCCTTGGGTACAGACAAACCATAACCCCTCAGAAGCTTTGGTTATGAAGGGGTTCCCTGAGGTTGTTTGCAGGGTCTCTTGGTTAAGACAGTAGTCACTATAGTTTGCATTTTTGTCTAGAGTGGAATTTGCTTGGAGGTAACAGGTTCCCCTCCCATGGAACTCTGCAAGGGTGAGGGACCCTTCAGTAACACAGTCCTCCATCTGGTCTTGATCTCGTTCTATGTCATTTGTAAGAGTGACTGTCTTGGGAGCTAATTCTCCTCCTCTGGAGGTGTTGGCTCCTAATCCTATATAAAAAGGCGGCCAGGGACTTAAACATAGCCAGCAGGACTCTGTAATTTCTGGCTGGGTATTGTTGAAGAATGGGAAAACTTTATCCAATAAATCTAAGGCATAGATTTCTTGGTGATGCGGTCTCTCTAACAGCGGATTAGGAGTGTAGAATGGTAGCTTAGGGCTCTGGTCTTCTAATTCTTCTGACTTTTCAACAGGAGTTACAGGCAACCCGCTCTGACTGGGAGAACTTGTGGTGGGTAGCAGTGGCCCCCTCGTGGTGGGCTGTGGTGGCTTTGGTGGGAGACCACCTCCTGCCCCCTTTAGGAGTGACTCAGTTTTCATAGGGAGTTTCTTTATAGTAAAAAGGGTTCCTGGATCCTGTCCAGTAACATATAATCTTAAACCCCAAGTTCTCCCTTTAATCCATTCAGGGTCTTTTGGGTTCTTAATAGTAATGACTGTTGGGTTACACTTATTTTTTCCACAGTCTTGAGGTTTCCCCCATTTACTTTCCCTATCTAAGTTAATATGGGGATCTTTTCCTCCTCCTGGGACCCATCCTCCCTTGCTGACTAAAGTCTCACAACCCCAACTTTTGCAGTAAAAATCTCCTTCCCATCCACAGCCACGGGCTCTTTTCCTCTCCGGTTGTGGACACCCGTAGGCTCCCGTTCTACTTAATTGTTTATTTAAAAATTCTTCTTCATCCACTGGTATGGGTTTGGGGGGAGCCCCTCCTCCAACTATCCCAGTGGATACATAAAGGTTTGAAGTCCCTAACCTATCTGACACTGAGGAATCTTTAAGAGTGTCTCCAAAAAATTTAGAAAAATCAGCTTGTAGGGTTATTGGGCCCACATCCCAAGTAAAATTTTTAGCAATAGCACTTCCATCGGCTGTTCGAATTAGTACCCATTCTCCTCCTTTTAACCCCATATTTTGACCAAACAGGGAACAAAGAATCAGTAGTCTTAGTTGGCAGAAAAAGTCAACTTCAAGGGTTCCCCTGGTTTTCTTTTGACTTGCCATCTCCGGGGATCCTCGTCAGGGGGGTTGGCTGGTTTCACATGGGAGAGATGGATCCAGTAGGGTTTCTCTGCCACTTTAATAGCCGTTGGCGTGCTTAAGAGTACCTGGAATGGTCCATTCCATCTCGGTTCCAGGTTACCCCGCCTGTGATTGAGGATCCACACCCACTGTCCAGGTTCTGGTGGTTCAGGTATTCGGGTGCCACGATCAGCGTCTGATAGAGCTGTCTTCTGAAGGGCTCGCACCTCGCTCCGGATGTGCTGTAGTGCCTGTAAGGACTTGAGGAAGTTGTGGTTAGAAACTTCTATCTCTTCTCTAGTTAACCGAGGCACAAGAGGTATTGGTTGTCCAAATAAAATTTCATAAGGGGCCCATTTCTTAAGGTAAGGAGTACACCTTGTTCTAAAAAGGGCGAAAGGGAGTAGCTCAACCCAGTTTTCGCCGGTCTCTTCCCTTAATTTCATTATGGTTTCTTTCAAAGTCCTGTTCATCCTTTCTACTTGTCCTGAACTTTGGGGCCTATAGATGCAATGCAATTTCCAATTGATATTTAACTTTGTAGCTAATTCTTGAGATATCTTTGAGACAAATGCAGGTCCATTGTCTGATCCTAGGGCTATGGGAATGCCATATCTGGGTATGATTTCCCTCAATAAAACTTTGCAAACGGTGGAGGCAGTCTCTCCTCGTGTGGGGAATGCTTCTACCCATCCCGAGAAGGTGTCTACTAATACTAATAGATACTTATAACCTGATTTCCCAGGAGTCATCTCTGTGAAATCTATTTCCCATAACTCTCCAGGAGCTTTTCCCCGATACCTTACAAGGGGAGGCAATTTCTTATTCTGCGCATTTACCCTAGCACAGATGCTACATCTAGAGACAATGGAGTGAATAATATCCCTAATGTTGGGCCCTAAATAGTATTTCTTGACAAGCTGTTCTAACTTATTTTGCCCTAGGTGGGTACTAGTATGAATATCCTTTACTATCTCTCTTATTACTCCTTGAGGCAGGCAGAGTCTGGAGTCAGGAAGTTCTATCCACCCCTGCTGATTTTCCTGCCCCTTTAGTTGTATCCCTTCCTGCTCTTCCTCTGGGGAATACTTAGGATCCAGAGGTAGCGTTGACTGAGGCAGTAGGGGGAGGAGGTTTTCTTGTTGTCCTGTAGCCGCTTCTTTCGCAGCTGAGTCTGCCAGGCAATTACCTTTTATAACAGGGGAATTCCCCTTCTGATGTCCTTTGCAATGAATGATGGCAACTTTGGTGGGTAACCAAATGGCGTCTAGGAGGGCAAGAATTTCACTGCGGTTCTTAATGTCCTTTCCTCCTGCTGTTAGGAGGCCTCTCTCCTTGTATATGGCCCCGTGGATGTGGGCTGTGGCAAATGCATAACGGCTGTCAGTGTAGATGTTGGCCACTTTTCCTTCAGGTATCCGTAAAGCCTCGGTCAGCCCTATCAGCTCTGCCCTCTGTGCAGAGGTCCCTGCAGGCAGTGCCCTTCGCCACAGGACCTTATCTCCTGTGGTCACTGCTGCCCCCGCGTACCGCTGTCCATCCTTGATAAAACTGCTCCCATCAGTAAAGAGGGTTAGGTCTGCCTTTTCATATGCCTGATCTCTTAAGTCCGGGTGGGAGCCAGTCACCGTGTCAAGGATTTGCTTGCAATCGTGGACTAACGTGGAATCCGGTACTGGCAGCAGGGTCGCCAGGTTCAGGGCAGCTGTTTTAAGGAACTGAACAGACGGAGGGTTTAATAGCTGGGCCTGATACTGTGTTAGCCGTGCCTTAGTTAGCCACCTATCTGGGGGCGCTCGTAGCACTTGCTCTACGTAATGCTCCCCAATCACCTGTATGTCCTGTCCCAGAGTCAACTTACTGGCCTCCTTGACCAGGGTTGAGGTGGCAGCAAGTGCCCTCAGACATGTTGGCTGTCCTGAGGCCACAGGGTCAAGCTTTTTAGACAAATAGGCGACGGGCCTCTTCCACGGCCCAAGCTCCTGGCTCAGCACCCCTAGGGCTACCCCTCCCTTTTCTGCTACGAACAGCTGAAAGGGCTTAGCCAGGTCCAGCAGGGCTAAGGCTGGGGTGGTCACTAGGGCCTCCTTAACTGCTTGGAACGCTTGCCTCTCCTTATCTGTCCATGTGAACTGCTCTTCTTTTCCTCTGGTTAGTTCATGCAGGGGTCTAGCTAGTTCTGCAAAGCCTAGTATCCACAACTGGCAGTATCCTACTTTGCCCAAGAATTCTTGTACTTGCCTTTTTGGTGGAGGGCTCAGGAATCTGCAGAACTGCCTGGATCCATTGGCTGGACAGGGTCCTTTGTCCCCCCTGCAAGTTATACCCCAAATAACTTACAGTCTGAGTCACAATCTGGGCCTTCTTAGTGGAGACTCGATACCCCATCCGCTCAAGATCCTGTAGCAGATCTATGGTGGCCTCTTCACATTCTCCTTTATCCTTGGCTGCTATGAGAATATCATCTACATACTAGAGCAGTATGATTGACGGGTGGGAGGAGCGAAAACCCTGCAGATCCTTGCTGAGGGCCTCATTGAAAATGGTGGGGGAGTTCTTAAACCCTTGTGGTAGCCTAGTCCAAGTGAACTGCCCCACCAGTCCATTTTCTGGGTCGTTCCATTTGAAGGCAAAGATCCTTTGGCTCTGGGGCACCAGGGGAATACAAAAGAAGGCATCCTTCAAGTCTAGAACTGAATAATAGGTATGGGTCGGGGGCAATGAGCTCAGCAGGGTGTATGGGTTGGGCACCGTAGGATGAATAGTCTCTACCCACGCATTCACCTCCCGCAAGTCCTGCACTGGGTGGTAGTCCTGAGTCCCTGGTTTCTGGACAGGGAGTAGCGGGGTATTCCATGATGATTGACACTCTCGGAGTATGCCTGCCTCCAGCAGGTGTTGCAAGTGCTGTGCAATGCCCTGTTTGGCTCAAGCTGGGACTGGGTATTGCCTAATTCTAACTGGGCTGGCAGTGCTCAGCAGCTGCACCAGGGCAGGCGGCTGGTGGATGGCCAACCCTGGTGAATTGGTCTCTGCCCATACTCCAGGTATCTTGGTGAGTAGGGCATCAGGGACCCCTGCTCCTTCCTCCTTACCTCCTTGTATAACGGCAAGTAGGTATTCTTCAGACAGTGGGACAGTTATCTCCAAGATGACCTCTGCCTCCTTGCCCTTGTTCCTCGAAGGGCTCTCCTCATGTCTGAAGGTAATGGTGGCCTGAAGCTTCTACAACAAATCTCTCCCAAGTAGTGGGTAAGGGCAGTCTGGGATAACTAGGAAGGAGTGGGTGATGGTGCCTCGGCCCAAGTTAGTAATTCTAGCGGTAGTCCATGGATGGGCTTCTGCTTTGCCAGTCGCCCCAACTATTTTCGTGGTTGCCTTCTGAATTTGCCCCTGAGGTTGTTTCAGGACTGAAAAAGTGGCTCCCGTGTCGACCAGGAAGTCTATTGGCTTACCTTCGACTGTTAAGGTGACCATGGGCTCCTGGGAGCCAATGGGAATGGAGCCCTGGCCCCCTCAGTCTAAGGTTTGGAGTAAGACTTCAGGGCCTTGTTTTTGGCCCTGACTGTCTGCCTTCACAGCCTTCAGCTTCAGGTAGTCTCTCTTCCAGTGTCCCTTCTCCTTGCAAAAGGCACATTGGTCCTTGTCTATGTCTGTTCGCCGTCCCTGGCCCTTTCGTTGTCCCCCTTTTCCTTTGGGAGGAGGCTTCTGAGCGGCAATCAAAATCTTGGCAACTTCCTTTGCTCTGTCAACCTCTGGATCATCCCTATTAACATACACTTTCTGTGCTATTTCTAGTAACTTGCTCCTATTCTCTCCCTCAAATCCTTCTATTTTCTGAAGCTTTTTTTCTGATATCTGACGCTGCCTGAGTCACAAAAGCTATATTTACTAGCCTTCTGTTCTCCTCCACCTCTGGATCTAGAGGGGTATATACCCTGTAGGCCTCCATGAGTCTTTCTAGGAAGGCTGCTGGGGATTCCTCTCGCCCCTGGATGACTTCACCGACTTTACTAAAATTAGTCAGCTTTCTAGCTGCTGCCTTCAGCCCCCTGAGTAGAGCCCGGCGATAATGGAGGAGCAAATCTCTTCCCCCAGTAGTGTTGGAGTCCCGAGCTGGAGGCCGGGACAGGAGGATACCCTCTATTTCCCTCCTTCCCACCATGGTGTCCCCTTCCTCCCCTAGGACTGCCTTTGCAGCCTCCCTAATAATCCTATCTCTCTCCTCCGAAGTGAAAAGGGTCTGCAGAATCTGCTGGCAATCATCCCAGTGGGTTGATGGGTTCTAAATATGGTTTCGAGGAGGGAGCTTAGCCCTTGGGGTTTCTCAGAGAACAGGGGATTCTGATGTTTCCAATTATATAGATCACTAGTGGAAAAAGGCACATAAACAAGGCGAGGAGGTGCCTGCAGTGGAGCATCTGATGGGGGCGGCGCCTCTCGGAGGGACAAGATGGTGGAATTTCCCACCAAAGACAAAGAGGCGGGCCTTCCTGCCAGAGGCAAGATGGCGGAGTTTCCCGCCAAAGACAAGGAGGTGGGCCTTCCTGCCAGAGACAAGATGGTGGAAGTTCCCGCCAAAGATGAGGAGGTGGGCCTTCCTGCCGAGGGCAAGATGGTGGAAGTTTCCGCCAAAGACGAGGAGGCGGGCCTTCCTGCTGAAGGTAAGATGGTGGAACTTCCCGCCAACGGTAATATCCCCTCCCCGTAGAGTGCCCCCCCTCCCGGGTGTGTGATGGGCTCATGGACTCGCCAGCATCCCAGTGCAAGGAATCAGGTTCCTCTTTGCGCGGATAAGGTGGAGGAGCATTCACAGGGTCGATATGGTCCTCTGGTGGTTCTGGCAAAACAGGGTAAAGCCTAGGCTGGTTCCGGGGCTGTCTCAGGGTAGGACTAGGACTTCCACCTCGCCCCTCCTTCCCCTTTTCCTTGTTCCCTCCGGCAGCGAGACAGATCACCCGTCTGCCCCGCTGATTTCCTTTTAAAAATTTCCCAATATATCCAGGCCGGTCAAGTAGCAATATCCACCCAGATATCTATGTACAGGTATTAGTTGGGGTGGGGAATTCTATAAACGATAGCCCGGACAGCAAATAGGGTTGGGAGGTCAAAAGTGCCCTCTGTGGGCCATCCTACATTGAAGGTGGGCCATTCTAGTTGACTCAAGGTTCGAAGGAATTCAGGGTCTGGTGGCAGGCCACCATATTCTTGGGCTCGCCTCCGAAAATCAGAAAAATTCTTCAACAGGCAATCAAGCAGAGAACCGGGCACAGATTCTCATTACCCATCTGAAAGAACTTAGAGATCTCAGAGGCCAAACCAATACACTAAACAAGACAAACAAAGACCCGACAACCAACAGGACGGAACAAAAACACAAATTATCAGAGTCTCTAGACATACACACTTGCAGACACACCAGGCACACTCGCAGCGTAGCGCAGCACAAGGAAATAGAAACCTAACGGGACTGGTCCCAATCTAACTCGTCAATACCAAATTTCAGAGAGCGGCGTGCCACCTCTGACAATCCCTGGGTGGTCCCAGACAGTGTCAGGTCTCTCACCACAGGGTCTTTAACTCTGGAGTACAAACACTAAGGAGGATCCTAACCAATTACTTACTCAGCTCGAGCCACCCATCTGGTCTCCGAGGAGGGAAATCTCGGTGGAACCTCCAAATGTTTCATCCACCAACCACGAGAACAAATGTCGGAGACTTTCAGGGATTCAAAGATGTTACTTTATTGGCCAAGTTTAACCTGCACAGGGGCGATCCCTCAAAGTGTCGGAGACACGGTGCCCGCAGGGGGCTCGTCCAGGATTCGCACCCAGCGCTTACAGCTAAGTCCTTATATGTATAGGCCATCAAGCAAGCGTTTGCACAGAAGCAGATTATTGGCTTACAGAGCCCAAACTGGGGGGGGGGAAAGGGTGGGGTCTGGCTCAACTGAAAGGGAAATTTTGAAACTAAACAGATGGCAGACACCCTAACAGGGTGTCTGCTAGGGTTTCAGGCTCCTTGGGGCTGAGACTATTTTTCTTGTTCCCAACAGTTATGGCTCAGCCTGAGCTGAGCTCAGCATCAGGCTGAGCAGCTCTGAGAGCTGAGGAACAGGTGTGTGTAGGTCCCGGGTCCTTAACAACCTCCTGACTACTTACAGGGACTCTATTAGCAATGCTGATTGCATTTTATTTTTCCTGTTATCAGAGCTTTCACTAAACTGTAGAAAGTACATAACCTTTGGATTCTGCTTCGAGGTCTCTGTCCCAAGAGACATCCACATTATCACAGGGACACATGGCAGGCCGCTCAGAGCAGGGCTTTTTCATGTGCATCCAATATTACCTATACAATAAGTTAGCATGTTTTAGACTAAAACATATGTTGTGTTTTCCTCACTTTGCATACAAGATAAAGAGTAGGCATTGCCAAAGTTTGGCTGGGGGCAGAGGCAGCCTCAGGACCCAGGCCCAACAGATCCTAAAACCCTATACTTTCCATTGCACTATCCAGCCTCCAGGTAGAGACAGCTGAACTGCAAGGCACCTTGGGATCTGGTTAATGATCCCTGTGATGACAGATCAACGAAAGAAAAGTTTCGTGGAAGAAGTGCCATTAAATGGGTTGGCCCTTTAAAAAGGGTAGGATTTTGGCAGGGGAAAAAAAGAAAAAAGGCTTATATTCAGCACCGACCTAGGGCTCATGTAGCTGTGCCAACAGCACCCATGAGCATTATGTGGTTTCATAACCATGAAATAGGCTTGTCCTCCCCAATGTACAGGTATAGACACTGAGACCTGGCAGGTCACTGCGTTACACATAATTGCAAAACTGCTAAAGGCAGAGGTGAGCCTCCAAAAACCACATCCTTTCCTCCAACTCCACGGACCTAGAATGCAATGGACAAACTGAGAGAAAACGTCCTTGGCCTGTGTGCAGACACCTGGCTCCTGGCCTGCTTGGCTGACGACCTGCTGGGACATCTGACCAAGGTCCATTGCTTCTCAGGGCCTCCATACCCACTTCTGCTGGCCTTCTAGTTGTGTCTTAAATTAAAGAATTAGTCAAAGATTTCCAAACTCCAGAGCTGACAGCGTTGGGCACTGAAGCTCCCATGTCCCACCCACGGGTCAGACACATAACCCCCAAACAGGGACAGATGCCTGGGCACCAAGGGTTTTGCTTGGCTGGGGAGGTGGGTGGAGAGGGACATTGAGAGGCACATTTCCCTGCTACACTTCTGCTCTACAACCTCTCTCTGCCTAACCTTGACCTCCATGATGGGGGTCTCCACTCAGAATTCTACAGGAACCCTTGTGCTGTGACAACAAATAGACCTTGTGTTGTGTGCCCTGTTCCTGGCACACAGCTGTGCACACCCTGGAGGTCTCTGCAGTGATAAGAGTCCTTTGTGCACTAGTGAGGGGAGTGAGGGCCTCCAGGTAAACTTCAGAATGGAGCCTGGTCGCCAGAAAGACCAAGGCAGGACCTACAGGGACAGGGGCTGGAGACAAACTCAGTCACCGAGGCCACTGAGTTCAGTCATGCCTAGTAGTGAAACCTCTCCCTATGAACCTCTTCCTGTGAACCTCTTTCAGGTGGCTCTTCCTCTATCCTTTCTAATAGGCCTGTAAGTAGTGTTTTTCTGAGTTCTGTGAGTCACTCAGGCAAATTTTCTGAGAGGCAGTCATTGAGACCTCTGAAGTTTTTGCCAACCTGTACAGAAAGGTGGGTGACCTGAAATATGCAGGGGAGAGCAGTCCTGAGGGACTGGGCCCTTAAACCCGTGGGGTCTGCACTGACTCCGAGTAGCATCAGAGTGAAACTGAGCCACAGGAAAACCAGCCAGTTGTCCAGAGCTGGGGTCAGCATTAGTCAGTGTTAGGAGGAAATAAAACAATATCACACCCCTCCTCCAGGCCTCACCTCCCCCTACACGGGGTCTCAGGGCCCTTCATGGAGGCCTCAGATCCGCTGCTCAGCCCACCTCTAGACAGCACCTGTCACTCCTGGCAGGTCTGGCTCTTGAATGTCCTCCAGTGTGCTTGGTGGGCATTAAAAAATAACATTACATAACTATTTTTAAGGTGACTAATATCTTCTGCTTAATTTGAGCCTCTTGGCAAACCTATTATACCTCATTTAATAAGTGAGCAAACTGCCGTGGCTGGTGTGGCTCAGTGGATTGAGCACGGGCCTGCGAACCAGAGGATCGCGGTTCGATTCACAGTGAGGGCACATGCCTGGGTTGCAGGCCGGTTCCCTGAAGGCCAACTCCCAGCAGGGGATGCACGAAAGGCAACCATACATTGATGTTTCTCTCCCTCTCCTTCCCCTCTAAAGATAAATAAATAAATAAATAAAATCTTTAAAAAAAAAAAATAAGTGAGCAAACTGAGGCTCAGAGAAATGAATCAGGCACCCGGGGGGTCTGTGCCCAGTGAGCAATGAACTGATGCTCCTTCAGCCTGGGCTTCTCCAGCCCAGGTCAGTTCAAGGCATCCCCAGAAACTGCTACACACAGGGAATGAGTTAGATGATGTCCCTCCTCCATCTGGAGTGCACAGCTCTGCCGATTCTACAAACCAAGCAGAAAGCTCCCCAGAGACCTGGTTTTGCAATGAGGCAGAGGCTGTTCCCCTTTTGGGTTGATGTTGGCTACATTGGGTGCTGAGCAGCCCCAAGGCAGACAGCTCCTGGACAGAACACAACCTCAGTGGTCCCTGCAGCAAGGCAGGAATGCACTGGGCCTCAGGAGCCCAGAAAACTATGAGAGGCTGGGAAAGCTGCTCCCTGTCCCACTGTGGTGCCCCAATAAGTGGCTGCCCTGTGAGATTTAGGGGACCACCCATCCTGAGAGCTGCACCTGGCCACACCCAGCTTCCTGAAGAGCCCCAGCTCTGGCTCTGTGGGCAGGCTCTGGGTGATGGACAGCCAGGGTGCACAAGTGGAGATGCGGGTCCCTCCATGTTACTGGGCCTGCACCCAGCACAGCAGCCCAACTGAACTTCTGCCCCCCGCCTGACTGCAGTGTGGCCTGTCTGGGAGTCTGGCTCTAAGTTTCTGTTTTGCCTGGGTCTCTGCTGGCCCCTCCCCTTGCCTGGCCACACCTCTGTGTGGTTTCCTCTGAAAGGCCTTTGTTTAGTCCTGAGAGTGTTCTTCCTGCTTGCTGTCCCAGGCAGAGGAGAAATCTAAAGAGACCTGAGTGTGCAGCTTGGAGCCAAATCTTGTGATCTGAAAGCCCACCCTTTGCTTGTCCTTCCCCCGACCCCACCTCTGGTAGGCACCACAGCACAAGGCTGTTCCCAGGACTCCAGGACCAGGATAGGAAAGACTGAGGAGCACAGGACAGTGAGTGTCCCAAACACCCCATCCCCCATCCTCCCCTGCACTCTCCTGACAGCCCCCAGCCCTGACCCAGCAGCTCAGTAACCTGACCCCTCCCAGTGTCCCCCAGCTCCACTGTTCTCCTCCTTCCAGTGCCTTTCCTTGCCTCTTCCCTTCACCTCCCTTCCCCCCAAACCATCCTTTGGCAGTTGCCCTGGGGCTTACAAAGTGGGTTCAGAATGCTGAACAGCAGTTTGCCAGGTAATAATGACCCATGTGGAGCCTTGCACTGGGAAATAGTTGGGCCCAAGGATGAGCCCTGTTCCCTGCATGTCTGATGCCTCTCACTGCACCCCCTCCACAGTGAACATCCCCAAGGCCCTCCCAGCCTGGCCTAAGAAGTCCAGTGGAGCAGACAGAGCCGATGCCTCAGACAAGCTCAAAGGAACAGAGATGGCCAATAGTGTTCAGCAGCAGCTGGCCCAAAACTTGGAGTTACTGATGAAGGAGCAGCTGAAGGAGTTCCAGCAGTTGCTGCCTGACCAGGATCTCCGCAAGCAGTATCCTGATGTGACCACAACTCACCCAGAGATGGTGGATAGCATGGAGGTGGCCTCACGTCTCGTGGCTCAATACGGGGAGCAGCAGGCCTGGGACCTGGCCCTGCAGACCTGGAAGCTGATGGGCCTGAGCGAGCTGTGTGCCCGAGCCCAGAAAGAGGCAGCCTTGGAGTCAGGTGGGTAGACAAAGCACCCTCTCTGTACTGTCCATCTCCTGCCCCCAACATGGACCCCCTGCCAGACCTTCCTCTGAACAGTGACTGAGGACTTCCTTGTCAGAGAAGGAGATCCAGGCTCAGGCTAGACTGGAGCTAAGAGGTTTTCTGTGGAAGGAGGGCCTTGCTGGACCTCACTTATGCCAAGGGCATCCTCAGAAACCCATGCAGTCACCACAGAACCTGGGAGGGAGAGCTCAGAGGGCCAGAGGGAGTTAGAGGGACCAGGTGCTTCAGAAGTCACCTGCAGGAAGGATGTGGTTTTCACACCCATCTCCCAAGAGGGGACTTGCCTGGCCTTGAGCTACAAGCACAGAAGAAAGTTGATGAGAAACAAGTTCCTTTCCCAGAACCACCACGGGGGACAAGTGGCCTCACTACTCTCGACACCTGTCTCCCCATTTGTAAATGTAGTGAGTAAGAGCCTGCCTCCTGGGCTGTGAGAGGGTCAAAGACAGAATCCAGTGTCCCATAACTTGTTCTGCTGCTACTGATGCTGCCACTGAATATGTCACCACTGTTAGCAGCCTTGGGTGGCAAAGGATTTAGCCTCCTGTGCGGGGAGCTGAGGCACAGAGAGGAGCCATGAGTTACATGGGGGGGAGAGGCAGAACCAGGACACAGATGCAAACTTCCTGGAGCCAGGTCAGGACCTGTGCCCAGCACTGCCAGGGCGTCCTTCAGCATGAGAGGCTGGGGCAGGCTGCAGTGGGTGCACTGGTCCCTCCTGACCTCTCTCAGTAATCAGGGTCTCTGCTTCCTGATTCTTCCTGGTTGGAGGACCCCAGCGTCAGTGCCCTGCCTCCTGCCCACCCTGCTTTCCAGCAGCATCCTCCTTACCCACTTCCTACTGCCCCATGTCCCCTGTCCCACTACCCACCCCAGTTCCAAAAAGACCTTTCCTACAGGGTTCCCCTCCACCATGGAGATAGAACGCTATGATCCTGAGTTCTGGGGCCCCTCCAGGACTGAGAAAGAACTTCAAACTCTTGCCTGACAGATGGTCAGAGTTGGAAAGTGAGGTTTGCTGGTTGGCATGAGAGGCCCAGGTGGGACTGCATGGCAGCCAGTGGGTGTGCACTCAGGTGAGGCTGTAGCTGCAGGAGGACCTGGGCCAGGAAGCTGCATAAAGACAGAGGAGCCAGGATGGGGCCGTGGGGCCAGTAGGCCTACAAATGATCTTTCAGGAACATTGCAGTGTTGAGATCACAGACCCTCTGATTTGACAGATGGTAGAATGAGACCCATGCAGGCCAGGCAGTGAAACTGACCCAGCCAGGTGCCATGTGTAACAGGGTCCTGGTCCAGATACAGCTCAGGTGCTGGTCTCAGTGACTCTGAAGTTCTGTGGGGTCAGGGTGGTAGAAAGTTCCAAGGAGGCCTCTGTTCTCCAGGTGAACCCCAAGAGAAGGGGGTTCTCCAAGCCCATTCCCCCTCTCCTGACTTCTGTCATTCGGGCCTTCACCACACTGAGTCACCAGGCTGAAATCTCAGCCACATCCTGGCCTCTTTCTCTTTTCATCCCAGCATCCAAATCCACACTCACACAGCACTTAGAAACAGGGCCAGGGCTGGGACCTAGAACCAGCGATTTCTCCCTGGAGGCTGCTGCTGCTTTGGGAAGGGCCCCACCCCAGTTTCCATGTCCCCTTCTCTTTTCCCCTTCCTCCTGGGCCCACTCTCACTGCTCCTGCTCCCAAGCCTTGGAGCTGATGGTCGGGGGCTCAGGCTCCTTTGTCTGGTATAATTACAGCTAATCCTGCTCTCTTTCAGTTTCTGATTGTATTGAATATATTTACATCTCTTTTCTTTAGCCTATGTGTGTCCTTAAAGCTGAAGGGAGTCTCTTGTAGGTAGCATGTAGTCAGATCTTGCAGTTTATCATTGGTTTGTTTTCGGTTTTTATCCATTCATCCACTCTATGTCTTGTGATTGGAGAATTTATCCTTTTGCATTTAAAGTAATAATTGATATGGAAGGACTTGTCAATATTTTTGTAGCTATTTTATACTTCCCATTTTTCTTCCTTCCTGTCTTGCTGTTTTCCTGTATGGTTTGATGATTTTCTATAGTGATAGTTATGATTCCTTTCTCTTTGTCTCTTGTGTATCTGCTGCAGGGTTTTGCTTTGTGCCCACAATGAGACTGACATTCAATATACTTACTACAGTCTGTGTTAACCTAACAGAAACTTAATTTCAATCATATACAAAAATTCTGTGCTTTTAATCCCCCCATACTTTATCATTTTGATGTCATATTTACATCTTTTATATTGTATATCCATCATAAAATTATTTTAAACAGAGTTATTTTTAAAGTATATTTTATTGATTATGCTTTTTCAGTTTTCCCAATTTTCCCCTTTAGAATTTTCCCCCTTAGTTCATGTCCATGGGTTGTACTTATAAGTTATTTGAATTCTCTGTTTCCTATACCATTTTTGACCTCTCCCCATCTATTTTATGCCTACCAATTATGCTTCTTCTTTCCTGTATCTTTCCCCCCCTATTTCTCCCCTCCCACTCCCAACAGAAAACCCTCCATGTGATGTCCATTTCTCTGATTCTGTTTCTGTTCTTGTTGTTTGCTTAGACTTTGTTTTCATTGTTTTTTTTTTTAGGTGCTTTTGTTGATAGTTGTGAGTTTGTGTCATTTTACTGTTCAAAGTTCTTGTTCTCCTTTAATTTTTTTAATAAGTCCCTTTAACATTTCATATCAAAGGGCTTGGTGAGGATGAACTTTTTTAACTTGGCTTTATCTGGGAAGCACTTTATTTGCCCTTCCATTCTAAATGACAGCTTTGGTAGATAGAGTCATCTTGGATGTAGGTCCTTGCCTTTCATGACTTGGAATATTTCTTTCCAGCCCCTTCTTGCCTTCAATGTTTCTTTTGAGAAATCAGCTGACAACCTTATAGGAACTCTTTTGTAGATGACTCTCTCCTTTCCTCTTGCTGCTTTTAAGATTCTCTCTTTATGTTTAATCTTGGCTGATGTAATCATAATGTGGCTTGGTGTGTTCTTCTTGGGGTCCAACTTCTTTGGAACTCTCTGGGCTTCCTAGATTTCCTGGAAGTCTATTTCCTTTGCCAGATTGGGGAAGTTTTGCGTCATTATTTTTTCAAGTAAGTTTTCCATTTCTTCCTCTTGTTCTTCTCCTTCTGGCACCCCTCTAAGTTGGATGTTGGAATGTTTAAAATTGTCTCAGAGGTTCCTAAGCCTCTCTTCATTTTTTTGGATTCTTGTTTCTTCATTCTGTTCTGGTTAAATGATTCTTTCTTCCTTCTGTTCCAAATTGTTGCTCTGAATCCTGGTTTCCTTTCTGTCACTGTTGTTTCCCTGAATATTTTGCTTTATTTCACTTTGGTATATTTAATTTGTTCTTTCATTTTGTGACTAAGTTCAATCAGTTCTGTGAGCATTTTGATTACCAGGGTTTTAAATTCTCCCACAAATAGGTTGGCTGTCTCCTTATTGCATAGCTCTCTTTCTGGAGTTTTGCTCTATTCTTTTATTTGGGCCCTATTTCTCTGTCTCAGCACACCAGCATGGTTGGTCTGGTTGACTCTTTCTTTAATTCCTTGATTGTGGGAGCTCCGTGCAGTTTGATTTTCTGGCACTTCTGGTTGTTTACTGACTTTAGATTGGTTGTTATCCTCCTTTTGGTTGTGCAAGGAAGCAAGGGCTTCCTTGGCCCTTTACATCTTGGCTGGACAAATAGCGTTATTTTTAAGACTTTGTCCTTTTCTTCCTCTTGGAGTTTCACTCTGTAAATTTATTATTTCAATATAATTAAAATGTTGTGGTAGAAAATGAAACCACACAAGTAATAAATTTGTTGGACTCCTTCCTTTGGGCACTGAGTAGTTGGTAAGTGCTGATGTCATTGCTCTCCCATCATTGAGTCAGTACTTTCCCAAAGATAAATGCCCACACAGCCTTGTCATAATAGTTATTATTCCAATCCATACAACAGAGTTTGCAAGTGCAGGAGGTCAAGACCACTTCTTCAACTGTAGGAATGTACCATCTCAAGACTGTATATTTGAACTGTAAACAAGTTCAAATGTAAAAAAAGGCAATTTTTTCATAAAGTTGGTCTTTTACTAGCAATTACATATTCTTTTTTAAACCCTGAAAAATTTATCTGAACAGTATATACATAAATATAAAATGTGTGTGCATGTGTGAATATAGTGTTGGTAGTTATCCTTGCCCAAAGATCACATATTTTTCTTAATCATCTCTATTAGAGTCAAAAAGAATACAGATACAATTACATTGAGAATTAAATACATAATTATGAAATATAAACAAGCCAAGGAGTTACTGAACAGCAAACGGGGCCCTGCTGTTGCTGCCCATAGGCAAATTTCAGAACCAGTGAGTTGGTGAAAAAGAAAGGAATCTTTTGTTCGAAAGCTACATAATTTTGGAAGAATGGCAGACTTCTGTCTCAGAGCCCGAGCCTGTCCCCTTAGAACACCCAAAGAAAAATTACTCTGCCACCCTCTGCCAGGCCAGAGCGATCCTGGGGTACTCTTAGAGTCCTTCTCTTATTTAAAATATTATCCTTTGGAAAACACAGGCAGCCACTGCGTGATCATCCATGTGGAACCTCAAGGAAGAGAAAGAAGGCCCTTCCCTCTTATGCCCTTCCGTCTTTTATATCTTTTGGCCTATACTTCCACTCATTCTGGAAGTATCCACCTTCCCAGCCAGTCTCATCCTTGATTCACAGGTCAGCGCCTCAACTTGTAGTGTCTCTGGAAGGGAATAAGAAGGTTCTTTCTTCCGTCAATCATGTTTACCGGCCTGCAGTATCTCTGCCTGAGTGTAGGGAGATCTGTCATGCACCCAGCTAGCTTGTTTACTCTTGCCTCGAGCAACTCCCCCATGGTCCCTCCATCCTCCTTCCCAGTGATCTGATCAGATACCTCTCTATAAATTTCCCACTTTAACACTTCTGACCTTTGTCATCTTACAAAGGCAAATGTGCACATGTCTCATTCTTCTGGAGCTACTTCCTGCTGCCCACGTTTGTAGTCCTACCTATCTTTGGGTCCAGAGAACTAGAACAAAAAAGTGTGGTCATGAAGGAAGGGAAGACTTCACACAAAAGAGGAGGATCTTGTAAAGTCCAGGTCAGTTGGTTGTCCCAGTGAAGCAGCATTCATGATGTCCAAAGACAGCATTGCTGGTCACATTAAAGGCATACTCAGAACCATAAGAAATGTAGGGATGAATATTACAGTGTGCCAGATTAAGAAAGGAGTGGCTTTGTTGGAGGAAGATATGCAAGGTATTTACACCTGTTTGAAGCTCTTTTGTCTACTATATGTAAATCAGGCTGAGGAGAATATTCTAAGATTTCCTCTTCTGAAGATTTGTGGGCCTTTTCTCTCTGAACCATTAGGGAAGAAAAGGAAAGCCATTTTAAGCAAAACTAATAGACAAGTCATACTTCACCAACTCAAACATAAAGTCCAGTCAGTAAATTGAGTCTTATTTCAGGAGGTAGTGATACAGATGGGCTTCTTCAGTGGGGTCTATACTTTGTAAACGAGCTTCAAGGTAATGAGGTCAAAGGCATATACTCCATGAAAATAAAAGGAAGAACACAAAGTTTAATTTATACAACAAATCATAAACCAGTCTCTGCTATTGCAAGAATGTCTTTTGAGAAGATGACCAGTCATAATGCCCTTGCAGGAGTGATGTTAAACCGTGACCATTTGACAGATTCTTCTTGACTGTGAGTTGAACAACTGGCAACCTCATCAGGTGTTGAAAGAACATCCGTACGCAGAAACCAGGTCAGCTTCCAAGTGAAAATAATACTTTGAGGACAGTTAGCTGCACTAGAGTCTAATACCCACAACTGAGCATTATGAATCTCTTTGGAGTATGATATTTTTCCTTAAGACCACCCTCACTGTCACTAGACTGCCAGTATTTAATTTTTTCTAATTTGCATAAATGCAACAAGAACAGCAATTCAGCACATAGACTCTTTGAATCTGCTTTGCTGTAACTTACACAAGGAACCCTTAGATTGAGCTTTAGTAAATCCTGCAGGGCACAGAAGCCCAGCCACACACCTGCCATGTGGCTTTGCTTGCAATTCCTATATTCTTCAAGTCCTTGAGGTTCCAAATGTGTCTTAGGATTCCTTCTTTGCCATATTTCAGGAGAGCCACCTTTGTTCATTACCTGAAAAGACTATTATTAATCACATGACCAAACAAGTTACCAAACCATTTCTCCAATGGGCCTTCATTTGCTCCAAAAGCCAGTCTCATTTCCCCAAGGCTTTCTGGTAACAACCAAAGTCCAGGCATGTCTTCTTCAGGCTTAACATTCCAGTCCAAGTCTTAGTTATTAAAACCATCATTGGAAACTGACATTACTGATTTCATACAAAGAAATTTTACACTGTCACTCATTCATGAAGAATGCCAAAATCTGGAGGGATCGGGTAGGGAGAAAAATACAAAGCAAAAAGGAAAATTTTTGTCCTTCCAATATCCATCAAACTTGCATCTCCATGCCTAATGCCTTCTAGTACTAAAACCTTCTAGTACTGTCTTTCAAACTTAATGTGAAGTTTTAACTCTTAGATACCTCAGTTTCCTTTCAAAGCAGCTAAAGGAGAGACTGGGAACCTTATATCACACCAACCAGTATGCCAATGGGCACCAAACAACCTTTACTAGGTCCAACTGGCACAAAGGCCTCAGTGGCAGAGCTTTCTCTCACCAACTGTTATACCAACCAGTCCACATAAAAGACATTCTCTCACCCTGCCAGTGTACCAACCAGCACCATGGCCCAAAGCCCCAAATGGCAGAGACAGAGGGTTCCAGGAGAACACAAAATAGCAAAGTTCAAACCAAGTCCTAAATAGACAAGAAAGCAAGCATAGAATAGCTGTAACCAACCCTGGCTGGTGTAGCTCAGTGGATTGAGCGCGGGCCTGCGAACCAGAGGATCGCGGTTCGATTCCCAGTCAGGGCACATGTCTGGGTTGTAGTCCAGTTCCCTGCAGGCCAACTCCCAGCAGGGGACGCACAAAAGGCAACCATACATTGATGTTTCTCTCCCTCTCTCCTTCCCCTCTAAAGATAAATAAATAAATAAAATCTTAAAAAAAAAAAAAGAATAGCTGTAACCAAGACCTGAAATTTCTTTCTTTTCAAGTAAAAACTTTCACAACATTTTATATACCTTTACAACTTTCAATACACCTTCCATACTCATTTAGAAATAACCATTTTAACCTAAGTCAGGTAAATACTTTTTCTTTTAATGATGGAAAGGACCATACTCAGATTCTCTATCAGGCAGCTAAAAATCTTTAGGTTTGCAAACACATCCTAATTCTTGTTGTGTAAAATAATACACGAGGAAATAATGTAAAAGGAACATTGTCACATTGAGATGGGGGCTACTCTCCTTTTCCAAAAGACAAATTTTAAATCTCCTACGAATTCAGGTCCAGTTTTCCCTTTCAGCATCAGCCACAGCAGCAGGGTCTAAGTCCTCAAAAGGTCAGTTGATGCTCCTTTATCTGTGTGTGGTGACTCCAAGGCTTGATTCCCCATGAGCTTTAAGGAAAAGAATGTTGTCAGCAGGTCATAGGAATCAGTCCATTGCTCAGCTATCTCCTGCTTAGGCCTTTGAGTCTTCCAGCTCTTTAGTAAGACTCAGCCTCTAGGCCAGAATGGTGTGAGGACTCATCAGACTGACAGATGGACCTACAATAAGCAAACTTGTACAAAAAGGTCAGCATTTTCCCTAAATGTTGCACATATTACTTAATTTTTACTCCTGTTCCATATCTAAAGTGGGTATCCCTAAAACATGGTTGTGAAAAGGTCTCCCATAAACTATTACTAAAGGGCTTAATTTAAGCCCACTTCCTGATGCTACCCTAATTTGGAGCAAGGCTATAGGGAGTGTTTGGCTCCATTTCACATGCATTTTCTGATGTGTTTTCACCAGGATCTTCTTTATTGTGTGGTTTGTCTTCTCATTCTTCCGAGTAGAAGAGGTCTCCAAGATGCATGTAGTTTCCATTGAATTTTTAGTGGCTCCTTAATCTTCTGGGATATCTCTGAAGTGAATGATGGTGTAGGTGTTAACCTTCTTTCCCTGAGACATTACTAAGGCTCTGGTGAGAGCTACCAGTTCAGCCTTTTGTGTTGAGTTTCCCAGAGCAAGCACCTCATCTTCTATTACCTTGTTTGTGGAGACTACTGCACACCTAGCTCCTGATCCGCCATCTTCTGTGAGTCTGCTCCTGTCTGTGGGTAGCTCCCACTCTGGTGTTGGCAGTGGCTAACCCAATAGTTCTGACCTGCTGAAATAAACTTGTTAGTGGTTTCTAAGCTGTCATGCTGGAGGGCTGAGTCTCCCTCTGAGCCAGGAGCAGGGTAACCAGGTTCAAGGTTGTGGTACTGTGTAAGATAACATTTGAGTTGTCTAACAGAATGATCTAGTATATTCCCATGTGCCCTGCCATCAGCCAATACCCTCCTTTCTGTTCCAATAGAGTTAGGACCTGGTGTGATACGTATACCATAGTAGGCTGCCCCAAAGTGAACTTCTCAACTTCCTGTAAGATGTCACAGGTAGCTGCCACTGCCTAAATGCATCGCTTTGTCATGTGATCTAATTTCTTTGAGAGATAGGCTGTGGGTTGGGGGATGTTTCCCAGAGTGACCTCAGTCCAGTCCTCTGCCTTTCATGGATGTATCATTTGAATGGTTTTTTAACTGGGTAATCCTACTGGAGAAATTGAAACTAACTTTTCTTCAAGGTATCAAATGCCATCTGACAATTTCTTGATCATTCAAAAGTTTCAGAGTTCAGTCATTTTAAGGAATTACACCATCGTTTTGCTATAATCCAAAGTCTGGAATAGAAATTCATCAGAATGCTATAATCCTTAATAACCCATGAAGCTGCCTCCAGTTCTCTGGGATTTTTATTGGAGCAATTGCTTGTTTTCTATCCACCATCAAGCCCTTAATACCCTGTTTCAGTTGAAACCCAGATATGTCACCTCTTGTTTGTAAACCTGGGTCTTGTGATGGGATAGTTTATATTTTCTTTTTGCCAAATGATTCAGGACTATGATGGTATTAAGCAAATGGTCTTCATAGGTATTGCTATCAGTAAGTCATCTATGCATTATAAAAGAACTCCTCATTTCAATCAAATATTCTGTATGTCCTTTACTAATTCTTCCCAAAATATACTCACAGAGTTCTTAAATCCTTGTGGTAACATGGTCCAACAGTGTCGTACATGGCTTTAGTTTCTGGGTTTTGCCATTCCAAGGCAAATAGTAGCTGAGCCTGTTCATCATTGGGATGCAGAAAAAAACATCTTTCAAGTCAAGGACTGAAAACCATTGGCTATCCCCAGTCACCATGGTTAATAGGGTATAAGGGTTGATAACCATAGGATGAATGTCCTGAACAATGTCATTTATGGTGCTAACATCATGTACAAATCAATACTCATTCATAGTGTGGCTCTTTAGCAAAATGAGAGCAGTTAAGGAATTGGCATGACCTAATATTAAAAATTTTGTAATATTGGCTGAATCCCCTCTAATGTTTCCTTCTTAAGGGAATATTATTTCTTTCATGGGATCTGTGCCCCATTTTTTATGTTAATTTTTATGGCTGGAGGTTAACCATTTTTCCCGGGGTCCCATCAGCCCAAATGGTTTGATTGACCTGCTTATACACCTTGGGGGAGAAGAATCACAAAGCGTGCACCCAGCCTGGCGGTACATCATGCCCATAGTACCAATCTCTGACTGTGAAGTGCCTCCTGCCCCTTCCTCAGGTAGCTGATCTATGGGACAAAGAACAGGGACAGGGTGACCCATCAGTGACAACCACCACCAGTATTGGTAGACATGGTTGACCTGCCCACAGTGTCTGCATTTCCATCACTCCTGGTCATTTTTGGGTTTCTCGATTAATTCCAAGGTCTCTCCCTTCTGGAATGTGAGATTTTCAGTGACGAGCTGAAAGTGTGTAGTTTCTGGACCACATGCAGGACATAGGTGTCCTGGCCATTATTCAGGCAAGCCTTGCAGCAGGCTAGGAAGCTGGGGAATTCAGAGACCAACTCTTCTACCTCCTCTGGGATGTAGTTAAAGGGAGACCAGCTCAACTGCTTATTGTAGCCACCATGCCAGCAGCCAATGATGCACTTCCCCATGACAGTGACATGTGACTCCATCACCAGGGACAGTTTGTCTACCTTCAGAGTCATATAGGCAGACTTGAAAAGTCCAGGATGTTGAGATCAGAGGTGCAGTTGGCATGCTCTTATTGGCACGGTACTCAGCATTTGTGCTGGATCTCGGGACGTCTCCCAACCCTGGTCTTCCTCTTGGTCTTGCTGAGGGTCTTGTATTTCCTTTGGATTCTTCATGAGAGAGCCCTTCTTCGTGCTGATGTGCTTCTCAATGTAATTGGACAGCATGCAGCCTATCCTGCTGGGCACATTCTCCACCCACTATCATGTCCTGGAGTCATTCAGCAGACACATGTGCCAGTTCCTGATGTCAAATTTCAGGTCCTGTTGGGAAATTCAGTCCCACCTGGGTATAACAACAACTTCCGTCATCTCTCATGGAGGCCTTTTTTGGTGCTCAGTTAGGAGAGATGTCTGGCAAAACAAAAGTACTCAAAAGGAAATTTTTTTAGCTGATTACACCTCTGAAGTTATAAAGCTGCAAGTGGCTCACTCAGGAACTGATTCCCTGGAGGCACCATTAAGAGAAACAAGTGGAATGAGGAAGAGGGTGGGGGGACCAAGGAAACCTGCATTATAGAGCACATACCCCTGTGACTAACTGAGGTTTGATGCTCTGCGGGTCCTCAGGAGACAGTGTAGAGCACACCTCAGAGTGCTGTCTCCTAAGAGATAAGGGACCGCCCTCTCTCACTGGTTGAGTGCCCCTCCTGGAGCATTAACTCCCCTGGGGTTCTTGCCTACCACACTCATGCCTGATACAGGCACCTCAGACAGGAAACCACCAGTGCTTGTAGAAGAATATCCATGGCATGTGCTTCAATAGAAGGTGCAGAGGAGTACTATCAGGACCAATAGTATCTGCTGCACCATCCATTAATGCCTTCACTCAACCATGACCAATCACAACTTAAGGAGGAAAAAGCTGATACTCCATAGATTAACAGTTCAGGTCATGGAATTCATGAGAGTGGAGAATTGGGTCTGTTTCATTCACTCTTTATCCCCAGCTTCTACATCAGGGTCAGCACTGTAAGACCTTGATTAATCTTTGCACAATGAAGAAATGTCATAAAGCAACAGTGACTTGGTCAAGTCAAGACCTGGGCTAGGATCTCCTCCAAAAACCCTGTGTTTCCCCCACTGACCTGGTAAGAATGTAACATTACCAGCAGTTAGCACTGGGTATGGCATGTGGGTGCAGAAAATAGTTGTTGAATGAATAAATGTTGAAACAAATGAACAAATGCATTCCATACCTTTATGTTCCATCTTCCCTCTCTCACTTAGGAATTACAGAAAAATACTATAAGGAAAGTAGAGAGATGCCCTGTCACACACAGTCATGGAAAAATGAGGATTTCCAACAAAAATTCACACAGCTGCTACTTTTACACAGATCGAAACCCAGAGGATATGATTTTCTACTCTGGGAAAGGAAACATAAGGTTATGGATGATCAGAAACATTTGATTGAGGTCAGAGATTTATTTGGCCCAGGCCCAGGTACCCAGGAAGAGCCTCCCACAGTCATACTGCATGGGGTTGCTGGAATCGGGAAGTCAACCCTGGCCAGGCAGGTGAGGAGAGCCTGGGAGGAAGGCAGGCTGTACAGGGACCACTTCCAGCATGTCTTCTACTTCAACTGCAGAGAGCTGGCCCAGTCCAAGACAATGAGTCTTGCTGAGCTCATCTCCAAAGACTGGGCTGGCCCTGCAGCTCCCATTGGACAGATCCTGTCTCAGCACAAGAAGTTGCTCTTCATTCTTGATAACTTGGATGAACCAAAATGGGCCTTGAAGCAGCACAGTTCTGAGTTCTGTCGGCACTGGAGCCAGCAGCAGCAGGTGCACACACTGCTGGGCAGTTTGCTGAAGAAAACCTTACTTCCCAAGGCTTCCCTGCTCATCACAGCTCGGATCACAGCTCTGGGGAAGCTCATTCCTTCTTTAAAGCAGCCACGCTGGGTGGAGGTCCTGGGATTCTCTGAGTCGGCCAGGAGGGACTATTTCTACACATACTTCACAGATGAAAGCCAAGCATTTAGAGCCTTCAGCTCAGTTGAATCCAACCCAGCACTCTTGACCATGTGTGTCATGCCCTTGGTGTCCTGGCTGGTCTGCACTTGCCTGAAGCAGCAGATGGATCAGGGGCAAGAGCTCTCACTGACCTGCCAGACCACCACCACCCTCTGTCTGCACTACTTTTCCCACATTCTCCAAGCTCAGTCCCTTGGGATTAAGCTGAATGGATTCTACTCTCTGGCTGCTAAGGGCACCAGGCAAGGAAAGACGCTGTTCAGCCCTGAGGACCTCAGAGAACATGGATTAGATGAGGACATCATCTTTACTCTCTTAAAGAGGGGTGTTCTTCAAGAACACCCTGCCTCTATGAGCTACAGTTTCATTCACCTGTGTTTTCAGGAGTTCTTTGCAGCAATGTACTGTGCTTTGGAAGATAAGAAGTTAATTAGCATCAGAAGTATGAAAGAGTTGATAGGAGAATATGGGATGGTTGGGGTGTTTGGGGAACCAACTACATGTTTTCTATTTGGCCTTTTGAGTGAGCAGGGGATGAGAGAAATGAGGAGTATCTTCAAATGCCAGCTGTCTCTGGAGAGGCATCATAAACTGCTACAATTGGCCAAGAAGGAGATCGACCTCACACAGCAGAACCTAGAGCCATATTGTTGGCACTCGCTCCACTCTTTTTATGAGTTTCAGGATGAAAGTTTTCTGACAGCAATATCTGATTTCTGTGGAACGAGGATATGTGTCCAGACTGACATGGAGCTCCTGGTGTTCTCTTTCTGCATTAAATTCAGCCGGCTGGTGAAGAGGCTTCAACTGAATGAGGGTGGATCTCACAGACGAACACAAAGGCCGTCAGGTGTCATTCTGTGAGTGCTCCCCCTCCCCTCCCTCCAACTATTCTGTTGTTCCCACTGTCCTGGGCCCTGGAGGAACTTTTTTTAAAAATTGTTGTTCAAGTATACTTTTCTGTCTTTACTCCCATCCCAGTCCATGCCCCCAGCCCTCCCCACCTCTCTACCATTTCCACCCCCTCCTGGTTTTTGTTTACGTGTCCTTTATACTTGTTCCTGTAAACCCTTCCACATTCCCCATGAAATTCCCTCCCCTCTACCCTCTGGTCACTGCCCCCCTGTTCTCTATTTCAGTGTCTTTGGTTATATTTTGCTTGCTTGTTTGTTTTGTTGTTTAGCTTCCTGTTAAAGGTGAGATCATATGGTATTTGTCTTTCAGCACCTGGCTTATTTCACTTAGCATAATGCTTTCCAGTTCCATCCATGCTGTAGCAAAGGGTGAGAGCTCCTTCTTTCTTTCTGCTGCATAAAATTCCATTGTGTAAATGTACCATAGTTTTTGGATCCATTCATTTACTGATGGGCACCTAGGTTGCTTCCAACACTTGCTATTGAAAATTGTGCTGCTATGAACATTGGGGTGCATAGGTTCTTTTGGATTGGTGTTTCAGGATTCTTAAGATAGAATCCTAGTAGTGGAATTGCTGAGTCAAAAGGAAAATCCATTTTTAGTTTTCTTAGAAAATTCTATACTGTTTTCCATTGTGGTTGTACCAGTCTGAAATCCCAACAGTGCACCAGGATTCCCTTTTCTCCACAACCTCACTGACACTTTTTGTTTGTTACTTTGTTTATGATGGCTATTCTGACCGGTGTAAAGTGGTATCTCATTGTGATTTTAATTTGCATCTCTCTGATAGTTAGTGATACTGAGCATCTTTTCATTTGTCTCTGGATCCTCTGTATGTCCTCCTTGGAGAAGTGTCTGTTCAAGTCCTTTGCCAATTCTTAAATTGGGTTGCTTGTCTTCTTAGAGTGGAGTTATGTAAGATCTTTATATATTTTGGAGATTAAACCCTTGTCTGAGGTATCATTGGCAAATATGCTTTCCCATATAGTTGTATCTCTTTTCATTTTAATACTGTTTTCTTTAGCCGAGCAGAAGCTTTTAATTTTAATGAGATCCCATTTGTTTAGTCTTTCCTTTGTGTCCCTCACTCTAGGGGACATGTCAGTAAAAATGTTGCTGCATGAAATATCTGAGATTTTCCTGCCAATGTTCTCCTCCAGGACTTTAATGGTGTCACAGCTTATATTTAAATCTTTTATACACCTTGAATTTATTTTTGTGTATGGAGTAAGTTGGTGCTGGAGTTTCTTTTTTCTTATTTTCTTTCTTTTTTTTTTTTTTTTTTTTGCATGTAGCTGTCCAGTTCTCCCAACACCATTTGTTTTTTTTTTAAAGATATTTTATTGATTATACCATTACAGTTGTTCTCTTCCCCCCCTTCATTCCCCTCCACCCTGCACACCCCCTCCCCCACCATTCCCCCCCTTTAGTTTATGACCACATGTCTCAAGTTCTTTAGGTTCTGTATTTCCCCTACTATTCTTGCCCTCCCCCCTGTCTATTTTTTACCTACCGTCTATGCTACTTATTTTCTGTATCTTCTCCCTCCTTCTCCTCCTTCCACTCCCCTGTTGCTAACCCTCCATGTGTTCTTCATTTCTATGTTTCCACTCCTGATCTAGCTGTCCTCTTGGTTTGCTTTTGTTTTAGGTGTGGTTGTTAATAACTGCCAACACCATTTGTTGAAGAGGCTATTTTTACTTCATTTTATGTTGCTGCCCCCTTTGTTGAATATTAATTGACCATAAAGACTTGGGTTTATTTCTGGGCCCTCTGTTCTCTTCCACTGATCCACGTGCCTGTGTTTATGCCAGTACCAGGTTGTTTTGATTACCGTGGCCGTGTAATACAGTTTGGTATCAGGTATTGTGATCCCTCCTACTTTGCTCTTCTTTCTCAAAATTGCAGCTGCTATTCAGGGTCATTTATGGTTCCATATAAATTTTTGAAGTGTTTGTTCTATGTCTGTGAAATATGCCATTGGTATTTTAATAGATATTACATTGAATCTGTAAATTGCTTTGGGTAGTATGGACATTTCGATTATGTTAATTCTTCCAATCCATGAACACAGTATATGTTTCCATTTGTTTGTGTCTTCCTTGATTTATTTCTTCAGTGTTGTGTAGTTTTCTGTGTACAGGTCTTTTACCTCCTTGGTTAGATTTATTCCTAGGTATTTCATTTTTCTTTTTGCTATATCAAATGGGATTTTTTTCTTGATTTCTTCTTCTACTGATTCATTGTTGGTATACAAAAATGCCTTTGATTTTTGGATATTGACTGTGTATCTCACTGTTTTGTCAAATTTATTCTTTAGGTCGAGCAGTTTTTGGGTAGAGTCTTTAGGATTTTCTACGTACACTATCATGTCATCTGCAAACAATGACAGTTTTGTTTCCTCCTTTCCAATTTGGATGCCTTTTATTGCCTTTTCTTGCCTGATCACTGAGGCTAAAACTTCCAATACTAGATTGAATAGAAGTAGTGAAAGTAGACAGCCTTGTCTTGTTCCTGATCTTAGTGGAAAAGCTTTTAGTTTTGCCCATTGAGTATGATGTTGGCTGTAGGCCTCTCATATATGGCCTTGATTATGTTGAAGAATGCTCCCTCTATTCCCACTTTGCTGAGTATTTTTATCATAAATTTCTATCATAATTTTTTATCATAAATGTACCTTATCAAATGCTTTTCCCACATCTATTGATATGATCATGTGATTTTTGTCTTTGCTTTTGTTTATGTGATGTATTACATTTACTGATTTGCAAATATTGAATCATCCGCGCATCCCTGAGATGAATCCCACTTGGTCATGGTGTATGATCTTTTCAATGTATTGTTGGATGTGGTTTGCCAGTATTTTGTTGAGGATTTTAGCATCTATGTTCATCAGAGATATTGGCCTGAAGTTTTCTTTCTTTGTTGTGTTTTTATCTGGTTTTTGGATTAGAATGATGCTGGCTTCATAAAAAGAGTTTGAGAATCTTCCATGGATTTTTTGGAATAGTCTGTGAAGAATAGTGGTTAGCTTTTCCTTAAATGCTTTGTAGAATTCTACTGTGAAACCATCTGCTCCAGGGCTTTTGTGTGTTGGAAGATTTTATATCACTGCTTCAATTTCATCTGCTGTTATTGGTCTGTTCGGGCTTTCTGCTTCTTCTTTATTGAGTTTAAAATGGACAAATTTTAGAAATTTGTCCATTTCACCTAGGTTTTCAAATTTCTTGTCATACATGTGTATGGGGTAAGTTTTTCATAATAATTTCTTACAGTCCTGTATATGTCCATGGTGTCAGTTGTAATTTCTCCTCTTTCATTTCTGATTGTGTTTATTTGTATCCTCTCTCTTCTTTTCTTGATGAGCCTGCTTAAAGGCTTGTTGATTTCATTTATCTTTTCAGAGAACCAGCTCCTGGATTCATTGATCCTTAGAATCATGCTTTTAGTCTCTATGTCATTTAATTCTGCTCTGATCCTGGTTATTTCCTTTCTTCTATTTGCTCTGGGCTGTCTTTGATGTTGTTCCTTGAGTTCTTGTAGGCATAGGGTTAGGTTGTTTGTTTGAAATGTTTCTATCTTTTTTAGGTAGGCCTGTATCACTATGAACTCCCCTCTCAGGACTGCCTTTGCTGTGTCCCTTCCCTGGAGAAACTCTTACTAAGTCTGACCTCAAGTTGCTAAAGGACCTAGGTCACCAGGGACTTCTAAGGGCCAACTCCCATTCTCTGTCCAGTTGGGGTTCTGTGCCTAGTGTCTAATCCTGTGACCTTCTCTACATGTCTCTGGGCAGCCTGCTTGTACTGCTGCTTCTCCTCCTGTCTCTGTCATGATGGGCACCTTCACACCTGGTGCACATCCATCCAGCCCACCTGCCTCTGTATCTCCCCCTTGACATGCTTCCCACCAGGCATTGCTCACTCAACTGCTTCAGGCACACCCTTGATAGCTGTTGACTATGAGCTTGGCCCTGAGATCTCTCCCATCACCTCAGAATGTGTGTGTTTCTGAAAAGGAGTCTCTATTTTCCCTGAAAAATGAATTTTCTTGTGTGTGTCAACGATGCACAATTGCCCCAATCTCCAGCTGAATATGACCTATTAACTCTCTCTAACAACCCTCTAATCCCAGCAACACTGTTAACTTCCATATCTAGGTTCTGCAACTCATTGGTATACTGATCCTTTAGTTATTTGAAGTACTTATCTCTCCTGTAGACAATTCACTCCATAAATGAGTATTATACACTGATTTTATGCCAGACCCTAAATATCAAAGTTTAATAAAGCGCATCCCTGTCTAAAGAAACTCAAACAGGAAGAGAAGACAGACATCCATTTAGTAACTAGAAGAGAGTAAAAAGCCTATGATAAGAGAGGCATAGAAGAGGCAGTTGGTAGCCCAAAGAAGGGAGGGATCACATGAGTGTACCACAAAAGAACAGAGATTCCAAGGAGGAAATGTAGAACTTGTGTGTTTTATTTTTAGATTTATAATTTTTTTCTAATATAAAATACATGTACATTGTAGAAAAATGAGAACATATAAATAAGCACCAAAGTCAAAATTAATTATCAGCCAGAATTCTATCACTCAGAGGTAATCATCAATCAAAAAGGATATAGGGACTTCAGGTCAAGATGGAGGTGTAGGTAAACATGGCTCTCCTCCTTGCACAACCACATCAAAATTACAACTGAAATATAGAACAACCATCATTAGGAATCGTCAAAAATTGAATTGAATGGAAAAACAACAACTATGGAAATAGGAAACCACATCAATCCAGACTGGTAGGAGGGGTGGAGACAAGATATGGAACAGGCTGGTCCCTCAACCACGTGTGGCAAATAAAAATTTGGGAGAGACATTGGGAGCAAGTTTCCCAGTCTCACACAAGACCCCCCCAGCACAAGGTTCCAGTGCCAAGAAAATAAGTCCCCCTAGCTTCTGGATACAAACTAAGCAGGGATTTAGTCAATGGAAGAAACTGCTGGAGTCCAAAGAATTTCCTCTTAAAGGGCCCACACACAGACTTACTCAGACTCACTCCTAAAGAGCTTCAGCACCAGGAAGGCAGTTTGAAAAGCAGTTTGAATGGCATATGGGGAGGAACTGAGATATCTGTCATCAAGATGAGAGGTGGGGGACAGCTTTCTCCCAGACAGTAAGTCAGGCAGAGGCCTCCTTCCTTTTCTGAACCCCGCCCCCACCCCCACATACACACACGCACACAGAGCCACGGAGCCAGCAGGTGGGTGCCATACCTGATAATCCATCACCTGCCTAACACTGTTTTTCAGTCCTGGAGATCCCCTGAGACTCCACACCACCAACTTACAGACCCACCCAGCTGTTAACCGTGGCTTTTCTATATGAATAGCTAGTCTCAGCTAACACTTCACAACTTCTTAAATTCTTCAAACAAGCAACAGCTGGACTTTGTGAGCGCCTCTTGCTAAGTGGCTCCAGGCTCAGCACAAGCAGCAGCCAGCCTAGGTTCACACCTTGTCTTCACTAGGGAATTGCCAAGTCTGGCAAAAGTAGCAACTATCTGTAGATTGTTTTGTAGCTCATGCAGGGTGGCTCCAAGCAGAACAGAGGTGGGGGTAGACCTTGGCCAGCACCACACAGGAAACCCTAAAACCTGTACACTCAGTGGGCAACTACAGACCATGCTGGAGCACCACCACCCTGCCCCTACACAGCTGATGTCCATGAAGGGTGGATGTTGGTAGTCAGTGGTCACAGCAAGCCCTTGCTGCTGACTAGCCTGGAAAACTCCCACCCGTTGACCTGCCAACCCAATCAAGCCTCATCTACAAAGGAGGATGTACCCAGCCACACAAAGGGCAAGCCTCGTATATGCAGCTTGGGTGATAAAGGTGCCTGTGCCACTGGACCCTACAGGAGACCTACTACATTAGGCCACACTACCAAGACAGGAAGTCATAGCAGCTTTACCTAATACATAGAAGCAAACACAGAAAGGCTGCCAAAACAAGGAGAGAAAGAAACATGACCCAAATGGAAGAACAGATCAAAACTCTACAAAAATACTAGACAAAAGAGAAATAGGCAATCTATCAAATGAAGAGATCAAAACAAAGGTTAGCCCTGGCTGGTGTGGCTCAGTGGATTGAGTGCCAGCCTGCGAACCGAAGCATTGCCTGTTCGGGTCCCAGTCAGGGCACATGCCTGGGTGGCGGGTCAGGTCCCCAGTTTGGGGTGTGCAAGAGGCAGGCACACATTGATGTTTCTCTCCCTCTCTGTCTCCCTCCTTTCCTCCCTCTCTAAAAATATAAAAAATAAAAACAGAGGTTATAAGGATGCTCAAGGAACTTAGTGAGGACCTCGATGGCATAAATAAGATTCCATCAGAACCAAAGATACACTAATTGTAATAAAGAACAATTCACATGGAAACAACAGTAGAGTGGATGAAGCCAAGAATCACATCAATGATTTGAAACATGAGGAAGCAAAAAAAAAAAAAAAATCAGAACAACAAGAAGAAAAAAAATTTTTTAAAAAGAGGATAAATGGAAGGAGCCTCTAGGACAACTTCAAGCATTCCAACATTCTCATTACAGGGGTGCCAGAAGGAGAAAAGAAAGAGCTAGAAACTGGAAATCTATTGGAAAAAATAATGAAAGAAAACTTCCTTAATTTGGTGAAAGAAATAGACATGCAAGTCCAGGAAGCACAGAGAGTCCCAAAGGCGATGGGTGCAAACAGGCCCACTCCAAGATACATTATAATTAACATGCTAAAGGTTAAAGATAAAGAGAGAATCTTAAAAGCAGCAAGAGAAAAGAAGTTGGTTACATACAGGAGAGTTCACATAAGACTATCAACTTATGGACTCCCGCCAAGATGGAGGCATAGGTGGAAACACTGTGACTTCTCCCACAACCAAGTTTGAATACAACAAAGGTTTGGAGATCAAAGACGCAGCCAAAGAACAGAAAATTGAACTATATGGAAGTCCAACAACAACGAACTATTCAACCAGACTGGTAAGAAGGGCGGACCCAGCAGCAGAGCGGGGACAGGCAAGAAAGAGCCCCTGACCCCAGGCATCCAGGCAGCCCCGAGTCGGGCTCACCCAGTGAGGGCTCGGGGTGGTGGGCTGGCTGTGGTCACACATTCACGCACAGATAAACCAGCAAAGGAGTGAGCAGTGAGATGGACTGCACAGGCCCCCAGCGGGCGAACCCAGTGGCGGGCTGACCGAGGTCGCACATTCGTGCGCAGTGGGACAGACTGTGCGGCCCGTGGTGGCGGCAGGAGGCAGCAGAGGGGGCCCACCATTGCTTTCCTTTGGCCCCGCCCCCACATACAGTGTCACAACCCAGCGACCTGGGTTGCTCCGCCCTGGTGAACACCTAGAGCTCTGCTCCTCATACGTAACAGGCATGAACAGTCCAAAATATGGCTCAAGAAGAACTCAAAGCCCCAGAGCCGATAACTCTAAGCAACCAGGAAATAGAAAACCTCTCAGATGCACAATTCAAGACACTGGTGATCAGGATGCTCACAGAACTGGTTGATTTTAGTCACAAATTAGAGGAACATATGAAAGCTAAACTAGTTGAAATGAAGGGAAATGCACAGGAAACCAATAGTGATGGAAAGGAAACTGGGACTCAAATCGAGGGAGTGGACCAGAAGGAAGAATGAAACATCCAACCAGAAAAGAATGAAGAAACGAGAATTCAAAAAAATGAGGAGAGGCTTAGGAACATCCAGGACATCTTTAAACGTTCCAACATCTGAATTATAGGGGTACCAGAAGGGGGAAAGAAACAGCCACGAGTGGAAAACTTATTTGAACAAATAATAAAGGAGAACTTTCCCAGTCTGTCAAAGGAAATAGACTTCCAGGAAATCCAGGAAGCTCAGAGAGTGCCAAAGAAGTTGGACCCAAGAAGGAACACACCAAGGCACATCATAATTACATTAGCCAAGATTAAAATGAAGGAGAGAATCCTAGAAGCAGCAAGAGATAAGGGGACAGTCACCTACAAAGGAGTACCCATCAGACTATCAGCGGATTTCTCAAAAGAGACCTTACAAGCAAGAAGGGGCTGGAAAGAAGTATTCCAAGTCATGAAATCCAAAGACCTACAGCCAAGATTGCTTTATCCAGCAAAGCTTTCATTTAGAATGGAAGGGCAGATAAAGTGCTTCTCAGATAAGATCAAATTCAAGGAGTTCATCATCACCAAGCCCTTATTATATGAAATGTTAAAAGGACTTATCTAAGAAAAAAAGATAAAAAAATACGAACAGTGAAAGGACAGCCAACTCACAGTTCCTAACAATCACACCTAAAACAAAAGCAAACCAAAAGGACAGCTAGATCAGGAGTGGAACCATAGAAATGAAGAACACATGGAGGGTTAGCAACAGGGGAGTGGGAGGAGGGGAAGCAGGGAGAAGATACAGAAAATAAGTAGCATAGACAGTAGGTAAAAAGTAGATGGGGGGCAGCCCTGGCTGGTGTAGCTCAGTGGATTGAGCACAGGCCTGTGAACCAGAGGAACGCGGTTCGATTCCCAGTCAGGGCACATGCCTGGGTTGTAGGCCAGTTCCCGGCAGGGGCCAGTTCCCAGCAGGGGATGCACAAGAAGCAACCATACATTGATGTTTCTCTTCCTCTCTCTCCTTCCCTTCCCCTCTAAAGATAAATAAATAAAATATAAAAATATATATTTTAAAAAAAGAAACTACAGGAGTTCATCATCACTAAACCATCATTATATGAAATGTTATACGGGTTTATTCAAGAAAAAGACAATCAAAATTATGTACAACAAAATGACAATAAATACATATCTAATGACAACTGAATCTAAAAAAACAAACTAAGCAAACAAGAAGATCAGAGACAATCATGGATACAGAGAGCATTTTGATGGTTGCCAGTGGGAGGGGGTTTGAGGGAATAGGTCAATGGGTGAGGGGATTAAGAAGTACAAGTAGGTAGCTACAGAATAGTCCCGGGGATGTAAAGTACAGTATAGGAAATGGAGTAGCCAAGAACTTATATGCATGACATATGGACATGAGCAAAAGTATGGGGATTACCTGAGGTAGTGGGGTGTGCTCAGTCAAGGTAGCTGAAGGGGGGAAAATTGGAACTGTAATAACATACTCCATAAAATATAGTCTTTTAAAATGGAGGTATATATCCTCTAGTCTCATTTTATGCACATTTCTAATGCTAAACTGAGCCATATTGTATATTATACTTTACAGTCAGCTTTATTTCATTTTTATATCAAAACTCTCTTCTCATGCTATGAAGTAGCCTGATACAACACCATTCTAATGACCATGTGGTATTCATAGGCAAGGTGCCACAACTATCTGACCATTATCTCTCCTCAGGTACTTAGGTTGTTTCTAATTGTTATGGTTGCATAACAACTTATGTTAAGGCGAACTGGTCTTTAAAAGACCTGGGTACAGGTGTTGCATTGGTGGTTGCCTTCAGAAGTACCCTGGGCAGGCACAGAGGCAGAGGCCAGGTGAATAGCAACAAAAGTCAAGGGCATCAAGGGAAATAGAGTTTTCAATGGACAATGGCACCTGGAGTCTGGAGTGACTTCCAGGGGAAACTGCAGGCTGCACCTCCTGTGAGCAGAGAGTTTTTAAAGACACAGAGTCAGCCAGGCAAGGCAGAGAGAAGAACAAGGGTACTGTGAGCAAACCAGAATTCCCTGAAGAAATTACAAAGACTGGCCCAAGGCTGTGGGAGGGAGAGGAGGACCAATACGAGATAGTAAGGATGAGCAGCTCATGTATTTGGTTTGTAATTAAGCGCTGTGCATTTTGGTAATAGATTGTTACTTTTTCATTTCAGTCCTTCTGATTAAAGATTAAAGTTGGCAAATGTTCAGCAAAACAGAGTTTTAAAAAGTATTCTTCAACTTTTTCAAAATTAACTGAATGTCCAAAAAACAATTAACTTTCAAACAATAATTTGGTTTGTACCTTTGCAGCATGTATATGTCTTAGAGCTATTAATGCGGAGACCTCACTAAGATATTTGAAATACTTCATAGCACTTTTACCACCTCATAAAACGCTCTGTGCTAGGTTGTCTTGTCTCCTTCTCCTCAGCGAGGAGACTGAGGTACAGACCAGTGGAATTCACGTGCTGACAGCTGGCTCCAGAGCCTCTGCTCCTCACTTCTGCATGGCTCTGCACAGCTGAGGGGAGGATGAGTGGAGATGGGGAAATACACTAGGTCCAGAAGCTGGTAGAGATAGATATCAAGGTAGAGATAGCTGGGAAGGAAGTAAGTATGCTACTCTGGAACTTAAAATAGTATTCGAGTCATCAAGCAGTAGATGAAATCATTTAAATAATGTGCAAAAAATGTAGAATTTAAGTTGGTGGAAATTCTACAAGGCAGTCTACCCTAACATTCTTACAGGAAGCCAATCATCAAATTTTCTCTCCTGAGATAATCTCCTTTGTCATCTCTCTACAGTGGATCCTCTCTGTGTCTTTCTATCCTTGTAAGAGGATAGGGTCCTGCACAAGCAAACCAGGATAGCCATTTAAGCAGTCATAATCAACATTTCCATCAAACACTCAGCTTTAAACCACCTTTTCCAGACTGTTCCCTCCTCCCACCAACTCCTTTCCTTTCTGGGAACTGGGACTTCACAACATCTGTGCCACAGGAAGAAAGGCAGGTCTGCATTGAAGAGAGGAAGACTGTCTGCCTCCCCAAGCTCTGCGCCAGGCCCTGTGCTGGCCACTGCAGATCAAAAAGATGAACAATATCTGCCCCTGCCCACAAGAATGTCTCAGACTGAGGCAGAAACAGACCCACCAAGTCAACACTGCAGTAAAGAGAAGCAGGGGCTGTACAATGAGAAGTCTCATGGAAGTGGGGCACTTAGCCCAGGGTGGTCAAAGCAGAGGGGCACTTAGGGGTGGCTAACCAGCCCTGGGGGTTGCCCTGCTCACTGCAGCCTGGTGCTCAGAGGATCCACACCCCACTGTGTTGTGCAAGGCTGTGCACATGACCACCATCTCAGCATATGCAGGTCTCATCTCTTCTGATTCTCTCTCCTTCAGGTCCAGCTGGGGCCCATTTACAGATGCCTGGTGGCAGATTTTCTTCTCCATTCTCGAAGTCCCTGGGAGCCTGAAGGAGCTGGACCTGAGAGCAAACTTCCTGAGCTGCTCTGCAGTACAGAGTCTCTGTAAGGCCTTGAAATGTCCACATTGCCACCTGGAGACCCTGAGGTGAGTCTCGCCCCAGTTGTGTTCTGAAACAAGGATGGATAGGAAATGAAGATAGAAGTTGTGATCAGGATAAGGGTGTGGTCTTTGTATTCAACAAACACTCACTGGGCCCCTCTCAGGCCATGCACTGTGTCAGGGGTCATGTCTACGACAGTGAGCAAACAGATTCCATCTTCACAGAGCTTGCAGGTGATTACCATTAACCACACAAACACATGTGTAATTACAGGCCCAGATAAGGGCCTCCTGTGAAAACGACCTTGAGAAAGTGAATATGGAAGAACATCTGAAGATACAGAGGATTTACCTAAGTGAGGCAGGAGGGAAGAAAGTTCAGAGTCCCTGCGGCAGAAAGGAGGATGGTCTTTCATCAAATTGAAAGCCGGCCAGTGAGGCTGGAGGATGGAGAGCAAAGGAGCAACAGGGGCTACAGAGATCATGCAGCTAGACCTGCTATGCAAGGCCCCGATGGAATCTGGGGTGATTTTCTAATGCAATGTGATTATAATCAAAAGGCTCATCAGATCAGTATATTTTCAAAGTAGAAACAGAGTGTAGTATGAAAAATGGAATGGAGGAGAGCAAAAGTAGAGGTTGGGAAACCAGTTCATAGGAATGTTTCAGTAGTTCTTGTAAAGATGGTGAGAGCTTGCAGGAAAGGACATTGTAAAAGTTTCTGCAAGAAGTGGCGGTATCAAGAAGTGGTGGTGTTGGCCATGGAAATGAAAAGTGAATCAATTCAGGAGTTTTTTAAAAAAGGTAAAATCAACCAGACTTAGTAATGGATTATATTTATAGACCAAGGTAGATGGAGGCATAAAAGGAGATCTTAGGTTCAGGCCAGAGGAATGCAGGGGATGGTGGCAACCTAACCAAAATGGGGAATAGTGGAAAAGGAGTGGGTGGGAGATGGAATATCATGGGTGGGATTTTGTGCATGTTATTTCAAGTTTTTTTGAGGTATCCAAAAGGAATAGTCAAGCTTGTATCAAATAAAGCTCTATGCAAAAATAAGATGACCCATGGAGTAAATCTCAACAAATTTAAAAGATTTTTAATCATACAAATTATATTCTCTGAATATAACAGAATGAAATTGGAAAGCAATAACAGAAGGAAATTCACAAGTATACCGAAATGAAACAACATATTCCTAAAGAAATAATGGGTCAATGAAGAAATCACAAGGGACACTTAAAAATGTTTTGAGATGAATGAAAAGAAAAACAATATGCTAAAATTTACTTGATATAGCCAAATCATTACTTAGAGAGATATCAATAGATATTAATGCCAAAAATATAAAAAGAAGGGGTATGACTACACACCCATTAGAATGGCCAAAATCTAGAACAAGACAACACTAAATGCTGACAAGTTAGTGTAGCAACAAGAACCCTTATACATTGCTGGTGGGAAGGCAAAAATGACAAGACCCATTTGCAGATTCCTTCAGAAGTAAGCACACCTTTACTATGTGATCCAACAATCATGCTCCTAAGTATTTACCCCAATGAGTTGAAAACCCATGTTGACACAAAAAACCAGTACACCAATGTTTATAGCAGCTTTATTTATAATTTCCAAAACTAGAGAGCAACCATATGTTCTTCAGTTAGCAGGCAAATAAACTATAGTACACTCATACATTCCAGTGAATAATTGGAATATTATTCACTGCAAAGAAAAAATAATCCATAAAGCTATAAAAACATGAGGGAAATTTAAATACATATTACTAGGTGAAAATAAAAACAGTCTTTGAGAAAGAAGAACAAAGCAGGAGGGATCACAATACCTGATATCAAACTGTATTACAAAGCCACTATAATCAAAATAGCCTGGTACTGGCATAAAAACAGGCACATAGACCAATGGAACAGAACAGAGAGCCTAGAAATAAACCTAGGTCTTTATGGTCAACTAATATTTGACAAAGGGAGAAGAAGCATAAAATGGAGTAAAAATAGGCTCTTCAACAAATGGTGTTGGGAGATCTGGACAACTACATGCAAAAAAAAATGAAACTCGATCACCAACGTAAACCATACACAAAAAATAAATTCAAGGTGGATAAAAGGCTTAAATATAAGTCATGACGCCATAAAAGTCCTAGAGGAGAACATCAGCAGAAAAATCTCAGACATTCCATGCAGCAACATTCCATGCATATCTGCACTTATATGTCCCCTAAAGCAAGGGATGTAAAGGAAAGAATACACAAATGGGACCTTATCAAATTAAAAAGCTTCTGCATGACTAAAGAAAACAGCATTAAAATTAAAGAGAACCAACTATATGGGAAAACATATTTGCCAATGATACCTCGGACACGGGTTTGATCTCCAAAATATGTAAGGAACTCACATGACTCCACTCCAGGAAAATAAAAACACCCCTTTGAAAAATAGGCAAAAGACTCGAACAGACACTTTTCCAAGGAGGACATACAGAAGGCTCAGAGACATATGAAAAAATGCTCAGCATCACTAGCCATCAGAGAGATGCAAATTAAAACCACAATGAGATATCACTTCACACCGATCAGAATGGCCATCATAAACAAAGCAACAAACAAGTGTTGGAGAGGATGTGGAGAAAAGGAAACCCTAGTGCACTCTTGGCAGGAATGCAGACTGGTGTAGCCACCATGGAAAACAGTATGGAATTTTCTAAGAAAACTAAAAATGGAACTACCTTTTGACCCAGCAAGTCCACTGCTGGATTATACCCTAAGAGCCCTGAACCATCAATCCAAAAGAACCTATGCACCCCAATGTTCATAGCAGCACAATTTACAATAGCCAAGTGTTGGGAGCAACCTAGGTGCCCATCAGCAAATGAGTGGATCAAAAAACTATGGTACATTTACACAATGGAATTTTACGCAGCAGAGAGAAAGAAGGAGCTCCTGCCCTTCTTTCAACTGACAGCGTAGATGGAACTGGAGAGCATTATGCTAAGTGAAATAGCCAGGCAGTAAGGGGCAAATACCATATGATCTCACCTTTAACTGGAACATAATCAACAAAAGAAAAAGGCAAACAAAATATAACCAGAGACATTGAAATTAAGAACAATCTAACAATAGCCAGAAGGAAGGGGGGAGGGGACTGTGGGGGAAGGGTTTTCAGGAACTACTATAAAGGACACATGATCAAAATCAAGGGTGAGGGTAGAAGGAAGCAAGGAAGGGAAGTGGGTTTGTCTGGGCTGAGGGGGAGTGATGAGAGGAAAATGCAGACAACTGTAATTGAACAACAATAAAGTAATTTATGGAATGGGGAAAAAACCACAACTTAGCAAACTGACACCAGAGGAAATAAAAAATCTGAATAGTCCTAAGAAAAGACAATCTGAAAAGCTACATAATGTATGGTCCCAACAATATGAAAATCTTTAAGAGGCAAAAATATGAAGACAGTAAAAAGACTGCCAGGGTTGAGGGGAGGTAGGGATGAAGAGACACAGCACAGCGACTATTCTGTAAAACACTATAATGGTGGGTATATACCAGTTTATATTTGTCTAAATCCATAGAATATAGCTCTGGCCAGTGTGGCTCAGCTGGTTGGAGCATTGTCCTGTAACTGAAAGGTTGCAGGGTCAGTTCCTGGTCAAGACACATACCTTTGTTGTGGGTTCCATTTCCAGTCCAGATGCATGCAGTCCCTACTCCAGGGGCAGAGTGGAGGCAGCCGATCAATGATCTCTCTCCCATTGATGTATCTCTGTCTCCCTTCCTCTCTGACATCAGCTCTCTAAGAAGCAATAAAAAATGTTCACGGATGAGAATAAAAATACGATAGATAGAATCTAAACATTAAAGGTGAACCTTAACATAAACTGTGAACTTTGGGTGATTATGGTGTGTCAGTGTAGGTTCACTGATTGCAACAAATGTTCTACTCTGATGCCCAGTGTTGGGGAAGGCTGTGTATGTGGGGGCAGAGATACGTAGTTTCTGCTCAAATTTTACTGGAAAAAAAAAAAGTTCTTTTTAAAAAATGTATTTAAGAAAGAAAGAGGAAGAGGACAGAAGGTAAGAATATGAGAAGAAGAAAAGGCTCAAATCAGAAACTTAACATTTCATTTTAAGAATCAAAAAGAAATAACAATAAAAGGGGAAATATAACAAAAAGGCAAGATGAATGAAGGAAATAATATAAACTAGAGTGGAAATAAAGCAGAGAATACAAAAACAATACAAAAATAATGACAGCAAACATTAGTTCTTTGCAAAGATCAGCAAAATTGAAACTCTTAGCTAAACTGAGTGGGATAGAAACAGACCTGATTCAAATTACTAATACCAGGAATGAAAGAGATATCATCGCAGTTGACTTCACTGCAAAATTTAAAGGGACTTCAAGGGAACATTATGAATATTTTAAGCCAACAAATTAGATAACCTAAATGAAATGGACTATTTACTAGAAAAACACAAAGTACTAAAACTGGCTAAAGAAGATTTAGAAAATTTAAATAAATTTTTAACAAGTAATTCATTACTCATTAAATTAGATTGAATTAGTGAAAGGAAGAACTTCCTAAAAGAAAACCCCGGGCCCAGATGGTTTCATTGATTAATTCTATCAAACATTTGAAGAAAAATTAACACCAATATTCTCAACCTTGCAAAAGAAAGCAATAAATAGAAGAGGGAATACTTTCTAATGTATTTCATGATGGCAACATTACCCTAATATCAAAATCAGACAAAGATATGCAAAGTCATCTCAAGGTATTAAAAAAGGTATTCATCCCTTATGAATATAGAAATGAAAATCCTCAATAAAATATTAAAAATATATTAAAAGGGTAGTAAAGCATGACCAAGTGGAACTTATCTCAGGAGTGCAAAGTCAGTTTAGACCAGGAAAATCAATCCATGCAATACATCATGTTAACAGAATAATGGACAAAAACTGTATGATCATCTCAATACACATAAAAACATAGTTGAAAAAATTCAACACCTTTTCACATTAACACTCAATGAATGAGGAAAATATGGGAACTTTCTTAGCCTGAAAATGACCACCTATGAAAAACCTACAGCTCACATTACACTTAATGCTGAACGAAAGAATGCTTTTGCCCTAAGATCAGGAACAAGATCAAACTCTCTACTCTTTCCAAGTCTACTCAACATTATACTGGAGGTTCTACCCACAGACAGTAGGAAAGAGAATGAAATTAAAGTCTTCCATATTATAAATGGAAAAGTAAAATGATCTCTATTTGTTCCTTACATGAATGTGTTTTTAAAATCCTAAAGAATCCACAAAAAATTATATTAGAACTAATAAACTAATTATCAAGCTTTCAGGATAAAAGTTCACCATAAAAAATAAATTGTACTTATACATATTAGCAATAAACATCCTGAAAATGTAATTAAGAAAACAACACCACATACAATAGCATTGAGAATTATCAAATACTTTGGAATAAATTTAACAAAGGAAGAGCAAGACTCATATACTACAAAACATAGTTGAATTAAATCTAAACTAAATAAATGGGAAAACATACCATGTTCATGGATTGAAAGACTTAGTACTGGCTATTAAGACAGTCATGATTGTCAAACTGATCTATAGATTCAACTCAATCCATATAAAAACACAGCTACCTTTTCTGCATAAATGGTCAAGCTGACCCTAAAATTCATATGCAAAGAAAAGTTTGCATGTCAAACCTTGGGGGACATACCCATCCTGATGTGGGATGGACAAGAGAAGTCAGCATTGGTGCCTGAGGAGGAGCACAAAAGGAGGTGAAAAAACACCAAGGCAGTGTGGTGTCATGGAACTTAGAGGGGGAGAGACTTTTAAGGAATGTGTGCTCACCAGGGCCCATTGCTGCTGGGAGGTCAAGGACAATAAAGACTGAAAGTTGTCCATTAGATTTGAGATAGGGAAGTCATGGATGTCTGCAACAGGAACAGTTTTGTGAAGTGATGAAGTCAGCACCCAAATAGGAATGGATTAAAGATGAAGATGGAGGTGGAAATGAGACTACAAATACAAACACCCTTATCAAACTTTGGTAGTGAAGAAGGAAAAAGAAGTAAAGCAGAAGGGAATGTGGGATTTACTAGAGGTGTATATGTGTGCGCTTGTTTGCACTGAAGAAAGAAAAAGGCCCAAGTTTGAATACATGTTGATAAGGATGATGAAAGATACAGGAAGAAGGACTAATTGATCAAACTAATTGGTCTGTTTTTCTTCAGAGGGAGGCAATAGTGGAAAGACTGGCCTTGGAGGAGTTGGGAACACCTCACCCTATAACAGAAGGGTAGATGAAGACCTGGCAGAGAGAAGCCCATAGACGCATAGGTTTGACTGTGGGAAGCTGATGGATTTCCATCTAATGGCTCTATATTTGTTTGTGAATTAGAAATTCAGTTCTATACTAAGAGTGTGAAGGTTGGAGTGTTGGAGACTTGGGGAAGGTACAATACGGAAATGGCAATTGTTGAGTAAATGATTTCTTTTTTTACGATTTTACTCATCTATTTTTAGAGAGAGGGGATGGGAGGGATAAAGAGAGGGAGAGAATCAGCAATGTGTGAGAAATACCCTGGTCCGTTGCCTTTCACATGCCCCCAACTGGGAACCCAGCCAGCAACTCAGACATGTGCCCTGACTGGGAATCGAACCTGCAGCTTTTCAGTTTACAGGCTGGTACTCAGTCCACTGAGCTACATCAGCCAGGATGAATGAGAGATCTCTGCCTGCCAGGCATTGTAGGGGCTCATATGAGAGTCACAATTGTGATTCATAATGGCAGCCCCTGCCCTTGTTACTGAGGTGGGAGTGAGAGTGGGGGAGTAGGAGAAGGGCAGAGGTGAGGGTTAGCTAGAGGAATATGATGGAAGGTCAGAGGGTAAGTTCAGCCATATAGCCAATGACATATCACAGAATCTAAGCTAAATTCCATGAGTAGTGAAGAAAAGAATTTGGGAAAAGTTTAAAAGAAGGAAGAGTAAAGCAATTGCTCACTGAAGAAGAGCTAGGTGGAAGAAGTTGAGCAAGCAGAAGATGATGGCAAATCCAGGCTTTGACTTTTCTGATCCACCATCTGCAGTGGAATCACCACCTAGATACAGATTTTCATATAAACCTTTATGGGGAAGACCATGGCTCTTGAGGTTGAACACTCAGATACGATAGAAAAATGTAAAGGCCAAGATCTAGGATAAGAATGGAATTTCTCTTGATCAGAAAGACTGGTCTTTGCTGGCAAGCAACTGGAAGATGGATGTCCTTTGACTACAACATTCAAAAGGAGTCCATTCTTCATCTTCTATGGAAACTTCGTGGTGGTGCTAACAAAGAAAAGAAGTCTTATACCAGTCCTGGGAAGAATAAGCATAAGGGAAGAAAGCTAAGCTGGCAGTCCTGAAACATTACAAAGTAGATAATAATGGAGAAACTAGTCACGTAGGTCAGCAGAGCCCTTCAGATGAATGTGGTGATGGAGTGTTTGTAGCCAGCCACTTGGAAAGACATTATTGCGGTGAATGTTTTCTGGCACATTGCTTCAACAAACCAGAAGACAAGTAATTGTATAGGGGTTCATAAAAGACACGAACTTAGAGAAAATAAATCTAGGCTTTGGGACCTCCTGTAACTACCTGAGGCTGTGCCATCTTTCCTAAAACCATTCCAGTGAGAACCACCTGAGTCCAGGAAGAAAAGCCTTTGAGAAGGTCTCAGAAATCCTGATTCTACCTTAAACTTCGTGCCCCAATGAGAAGACACTAATCTACAGTGTACTCCTTATACAGCTATAGAACCTCACAATCTCCATATCAATTCTGTATCTACTCCAAGGAATACATTCTTGGGCCTCAAAACAAAAGTCCTGTGAAAATGGCAGAGCAGGGACAATTACTTACACTTTGTAGATGATAAGAACTGAAGGGAATTTAACTTATTTTGCCCAAAAAGAAGTGAAAGTGGGAGGGCTGGGCAGGCTCTGTCTCTGAAATATGCACACACCTTTCCTCAGATATGAACTTCTTTCTTTTGTCTTAACTCTAAAGGTCTCCATGAGACTTGCAACCAGGGTAGAAAAGGGCAGCAATGGCTCATCTTGGGCTAACTCCAAGGCCCCATTTTTCTCTGACTCTCCAGTGAGCTGACAGCAGCCCTGCCTTGTCTCACTTCTTCCCCATAACATTCCGAGAGAGACAAAGCAGCCCTGCCTAGACTCTCTCCTGTTGCTTCTTCTATTGCAAGCCCTTCCTTTGTTTCACTGTCCCCAGCTTTAATAAGCAATTTCTCAAAATAAAAATAAAACAAATTTCCTGGCTTCTGTGACTCAGTGGATTGAGTGCCGGGCTGTGAGCCAAAAGGTCATGGATTGGATTCCCAGTCAGGGCACATGCCTGGATTACTGGCTGGGTGTCCAGTAGGGGGTGTGCAAGAGGCAACTATCCAATGTTTCTCTGGCACATGAGGTATCTCTCTCTCTCTCTCTCTCCCCCTCCCTCCCTCCCTTCCCTTCTCTCCATAAATAAATACATAAAATCTTTTTTAAAAGAAGTAAATGAAAGGGCTAAACTAGAATTCAGTGAGTGCACAGCCCAGCACCACCTCCAACTCTTCATCAGGAAAGCCAGGATCAAAGTCATGCTGACTCAATGGAATAGTGTAATAAAAAGAATTTTTCACAAGAATCTGGATCAGGCAATTATGAATACTTCCTCACCAAAAGATCTGAAAGAACTCAAAGATGTACTACGGCCTTGGGATGTAAGAATGTCTAAGACCTTAAAGCAAAGTCTTAACTAATGTTTAAATTTCTCTTGAAATTAGTTGTTTACCATGGCAACAACATCCATTAAGTTCTATTCTAAGTACATGGGATAAATCATCTCCTTTGACCTTGGCAACCACCATGTGCAATGGGCATGGTAAATTTGTGGTACAGATCAGTAAACCCAAAGATAAAGAAACCTGCCCTATATTCAAATAGTAACTGGCAGAAGCAAGATTGACACCATGTCTGTGTGATGTCCAACCAGGAGAAGAGTAACCAGGTCCCAATATTAGTGTCCTCCAGCTCATTCAGAACCCCTCCCACAATCCCATCTCATGTTCCATTCAGTTGGAACCTGCCAAGTCTCCATCTTGAGCTCAGGATCCCAACCTAACTCTCTCCTCAAGGATTTCTCAGAAACTCCTCCAAATCAGTGTATTCTAAACTAGACTTGCCTCCATTCAAAGAAAAGAAAACCTGTTTCTCTTCTAAGAACCAGCTAGATAACCCTAAGATCCAGTGCAAAATGAACATGCAATGCCCTTGTTGAAATATCAGAAACAATGTGCCATTAAAAGTACTAACATACAAAGCTTTATTCCTTCTACCCTAGACTCTCACTATATCATGAAGTGTTTTTTAAATATATTTTATTGATTATGATAATGCAATTGTCCCTTTTTGTTCTCCCCTTTATTCCCCTTTGCCCTGCACACCCTCCCACCAGCATCCCACCCATCATGTCCACAGGTCGTAAATATAAGTTCGTTGGCTTCTCCATTTTCTATACTATTCTGAACCTCCCCCTGTCTAATCTGTACCTATCATTTATGCTTCTTATTCCCTGTACCTTTTCCCCCTTCTCCCCCTCTCACTCTCCATCGATAACCTTCCATGTGATCTCCATTCCTGTGATTCTATTCCTGTTCTATTGTTTGCTTAGTTTTTGTTTTTGTTTTTGTTTTTTTTAGCTTCAGTTGTTGGATGCTATGCATTTGTTGTCATTTTACTATTCATATTTTTATCTTTTTTTATAATAAATCCCTTTAATGTTTCATATTATAAGGGCTGCATGATGATGAACTTCTTTAATTTGACCTTATCTGGGAAGCACTTTATCTGCCCTTCCATTCTAAGTGATAACTTTGCTGGATAGAGTAATCTTGGGTGCAGGTCCTTGCCTTTCATGACTTTGAATACTTCTCCAGTCTCTTCTTGCCTGTAAGATTTCTTTTGAGATATCAGCTTATAGTCGTATGGGAAATCCTTTGCAGGTAACTATCTCCTTTTTTGCTTGCTTATCTTTAATATTGGGTAATGTAATTATGAATGTGCCTTGGTGTGTGCTTCCTTGGGTCCAACTCCTTTGGGACTCTTTGAGCTTCCTGGACTTCCTGGAAGTCTATTTCCTTTGCCAAATTGGGGAAGTCTCCCTGCATTATTTTTTGAAATAAGTTTTCCATTTCTTGATCTTTCTCTTCTCCTTCTGGCACACCTATGATTCGGATGTTGGAACATTTAAAGTTGTCCTGGAGGTTCCTAAGCCTTTCCTCAATTTTTTTTGAATTCTTGTTTCTTCATTCTGTTCTGGTTGAATGTTTATTTCTTCCTTCTGCTCCAAATGGCTGATTTGAGTCCAAGATTCCTTCCTCTCACTGTTGGTTCCCTGTCTATTTTTCTTTATTTCACTTTTCATAGCCTTCACTCTTTTCTCTATTTTGTGACTATACTCGGCCATTTCTGTGAGCATCCTAATTACCAGTGGTTTGAATTCTGCATCTGATAGGTTGGCTATCTCTTCATCACTTAGTTCTATTTTTGGAGCTTTGATCTGTTCTTTCATTTAGGCCATATTTTTTTTGTTTGTTTTAGCATGCCTATTACCTTGTAAGCAGTAGAGCCTTAGGTATTTGCCAGGGCAGGGCACCCCATGTCCTGCGATTTGGCACTATATGTGGGGGAAGGATCAGAGAGAGAGCAATGCTGCTTACTTGGCTCTCCACCAGCTTTCAGTCACTTCCCCTGCTTCCCACAAGCAAATTGGGCCCATCTGGTGCTGATTCCCAGGTGGGTGGAATTGTGTGCTTTTAGGACCCTGAAGAGACCCTGGGTCTCTCCAATGAACTCTCCTATAAGTCTGGGAGCTCCTTTCACCACCTCATCACCCACAGGTTTTTACAGCAAGAGGTTTTGAGGCTTTATTTCCCTGCACAGGAACCCCAGGTTGCATGGTTTGTCTTGCTGCCTAGTTGTTCTTCCCGGTTTATCTGCACACAAATATGGGACTTCCTGGTCTGCCAGTTGCCACCTTGTCATACATCCTTTCTGCCCAGGCTGCCCATCTCTGCCCCTCCTACCAGTCTGCATGAATGTTTCTTCTTTAACTCCTTGGTTGTCAGACTTCCATATAGTTCAATTTTCTGGCAGTTCTGGTTGTTGTTGGGGTTTTTTCTTAAATTTGTTGTTGTCCTTCTTTTGGTTGTGGGCTGAGGCAGAGTGTATCTACCTACATCTCCATCATGGCCGGTAGTTCAGGAACTATTTTTTAATTGCTATTTAAAGTTGCTGTCCCTTTGTCATGCTGCAGGTGCATGCAGACCCTCTCAGGTGCCTGAAGGCCCTACCCACAAGTCACTGTGAACACAGCTCAACACATGCCAGGCCTCTCCTCCTACAAGGCACCAGACACATACACCATGCCCTAAACATCTCCTCCTCCCATGGGCCCATCACCCCAAACCACAGTACAAAGAAGACTGTCAAAGACACCATTCAAACTTAAAGCACGTGGGAAACTCATCACCTCCCAGGGTATTTCCATGACACACTAAGTATGTGAATTACAGTGGGCAAAAGACTTGCCCCACAAATCACTAAATCTTGCTATGCTGTTGTCATCAAGCCTCACTCCAAAGCCAGCCCTGATCCTCACCATGCCTGATGGGAAGGCTATACTGGGACCCACAACATCAAGGGACAGGGAAGTGGGTGGTGAAGAACTCTTCCTGCAGAGGGGTGAGGTGGCAGGAGATGGGGACACGTGAGAAAAACCTCCAATAATACCATGAGAATTCACTTACAAAACACAAATTCACAGATAAAATTATTAAGGAACTCAAGATGACAACCACAGAGCAACAAACCCCAACGACAGCACAGGCTGTACTTCCGTGAGGCTGATGCTGCCTCCTCTCACACTGATTCTTGCAGTACGTGGTGGCAGCACCAGCTCCATATCCACTCCAGAAGCCTCCTGCCCCATGTCTCCAGTGACACCAAGTGCTGTTGGCACCACAGGAACATGAATGCTCTGACCCCAGTGCTCATCCTCTCCCACATGGACCAACTGCTTCCTGCCTCCCCCAGTAACCATCCTCCACTCACCATCAGGGATCTTTCCCAAGCAATGCAAGGACTACCCTCCTGAAGAACTATCACTGGCTCATGGCTGCCACCTGAACAAGGTCCATACATCTAATAAACAAATTCCAGACCTACCACCATCTTAATATTTTCTCTCTCTACCCTCAAAATTCCCTTAGGTAGCCGTTCTAACAAATCACTAAAGATGTGGTGTAAGTTCACATCCACCCTGTCAGCCAGGACACTCCCCTCCCTCCACCTCACCTAGGTGAACTCCTACCCACAATTCAAGGCACCCTTCATATGTCTGCTCTTGCTTCCCTGCCTGCTCAAAATTCACCCACCATACCTCTGCCTTCAGCTTCACCCATCATGCCCCTCTTCACTCTATTTCATTCATTCATTAAGCACATACAAGTTCCTACTGTGTCTGAGACACAGCACTAGGTGCTGGGATTCAATGGAAATGTAAAAGCCTTCCTCACAAAATATCTATTCATGAGAACAAACAAAAAAAATAAATACGTAAAATATACTTCATGTGATTTGGGCTATAGAGGAAAGTAAAGCAGAAAGGAATGGGGGCTGGGGCCACAGTTTTAAACAGGAAGGGTCATGAGGCAGGATTTCCCCAAGACTGTTTTTGAGCAAATTCCTGACCCAGGTGAGAGAAAACACCCTGAGGTACCAGGTGAGAGGATTGTCCTGGCAGAAGAAACAGCAGGTGCAAAGGCCCGGAGATGAGACTGTGCCTGGAATGTTTAAGGAACTGCAAAGAGTTCATTGAGGATGCAGATAAAGAAGGAAACAAGATGAGCACAGAGATAAGGAGCCAGGTCTGTAGCACCCCACAGTCAAAGACCAGGACCTTGAGTTTAACTCCAAAGACATGGAAAAATAACAGGCTTTTGATCAAAACAAATGTGAGAATTCACCTACTGTTTGTTTCTGTATCATCCCCCAGTACCTGTGCATTTCAGAGGCTTAGGGGGTCTCACTTACCTCTGCGTCATCCAGAGAAGTGCTAGTGGAATCAACAGGTGAATAAACTCAAGGCTCTCGGTGTGTGTTTCCCACAGGTTGGCTGACTGTGGTCTCACAGCAGAGGGCTGCCAGGAACTGGCTGGTGGGCTAAGCACCAACAGAAGCCTGACTGACCTGGACCTGAGCTTCAATGAGATCCTGGACATTGGAGCCCAGCACCTCTTCCAGAGGCTGAGAGTGTCCACCAGCAAACTGCAACACCTGCTGTAATTACTCCTCCCTGATGCTTCTTGGAAGGATGGGACACAGAGAAATTGAAAGATAGGCAGGATGGAGTGATGGGCTGGAGAGCAGGTCTGCCCTTGTGTTGACATGCACCAAAACATCCCATGTCATCTAAGTGGGCAAATGGCAGGCTGAGTTAACAAATATTGGATAATGGTACCAAGTTGATATGGGGAGTAGCGAGGTTGGTGAGTGTCACAGAGGAGTAAGAAAAGGTAACTAGCTGCATCCTTAGTGATTCCTTAGCTGCAGGAGAAAGACAAAGTCTCCCAGGTTACTGAAACCCAGACATGTCTTTGTCTTCCTTTGTTGTCACCAAGAACCCCCAAAGGGGGCAGGTACTAGAAATGGAAACCAGACTCCAGTTACCCCAAGGAGGGGCCTTGCAAACAATGACAATGAGCCCATGCAAATCTCTCCCACAGGCTCATCAGATGTGGCCTAACAACTAGCTGCTGCCAGGACCTGGCCTCCATGCTCAGTGACAGCCCCAGCCTGACAGAGCTGGACCTGCAACTCAATGACCTGGGTGACCTGGGCATGAAGCTGCTCTGTAAAGGGCTTGGACAGCCCACCTGCCAACTCAGGCTCCTACGGTAGGTCTCTGTGGGTCTCTGCAAGGCAGAGGTCAAGTATGAGAACAGGGAGGAATGGAAAGGGGTCTGGAGCCTTGAATTGGACAGGGGAAGTAGAAAGACAAAAAAATGGATTGTCAGCGTGCCTTCCCTAGAGCTCTGCTGCTTGCTAGGGCTTAGAGACACAAGCACAACCTCACATGAGAAAGAATTTCTTCATCTGTATAATGGAACCTCATTCATATCCATCTACACTGTGATGAAATACAATGCATGTAAAAGTAGGACAGTCCTGGGAGCAGACTAGAGAGGATCAAATGATAACCAGCACTGAGGCCACGTGTTCTAGGGGACTCCCAGGTTCACTTCCCCACCTCAGGGAATCCTCCCTTCCCTCCTCACTGCCTCATTCATCATTCATTCATTCATTCCATGCCTCCTGTGTGCCAAGCAATGCAAAAGACATGTGACTACCTGACACAAGAAATTTTACTGCCTCCTCATTTCCACCAGAACAAGATCCAAATATCTAATAAGCACATTCAAAACATATTACCAACTTCATATTTTCTATCTTTACTCTAAAACTGTATCAAGCTTCAGATGGCCCTTCTCTCAAGTTCATTAAACATTATGTGCTATACACTCACACCCACTCTGCCAGCCAGGAGACTCTCCTCCCTCCACCTCATCTTGCTAAGCTCCTACCCACCTTTCAAGACACCCTCGTATATCTGCTCCTCCTTCCCTGACTGGTCAAAATTCACCCTCCATACCTCTGCCTTCAGCTTCACCCATCATGCCCCTCTTCATTTTATTTCATTCATTCATTAAGCACATGCTCATAGATTCCTACTATGTGCGAGACACGGCACTAGGTGCTGGGGTTCAATAGAAATGTAAACTCTTTCCTCACAGAACATCCATTCATGAAAACAAACAAAAACCAAATAAATATGTAAAATACATTTTATTTGATTTCGGCTATAGAAAAAGTAGAGCAGAAAGGAATGGGGCTGGGGCTGCAATTTTAAACAGGAAGGGGCATGAGGCAAGATTTCCCCAAGGTAGCTTTTGAGCAAATTCCTGACCCAGGTGAGAGGACACGCCCTGAGGTACCAGGTGAGAAGATTGTCCTGGCAGAAGAAACAACAGGTGCAAAGGCCCGGAGAGGAGACTGTGCCTGGAGTGTTCAGGAAGTGCACAAAGGCCAGTGAAGATGCAGATGAAGATGCAAGATGAGAACAGAGACGACAAGGAGCCAGGTCTGCAGCATCCCACAGTCAAAGACCAGGACCTTGAGTTTAACTCCAAAGACATGGAAACATGACAGGCTTTTGATCAAAATGACCCTGACAACAGAGTTACTGTTTTTTTGTTTCTATTTCATCCCCTGATACATGTGATTACTGTGGGTTTGGGGGTCTCACTTACCCCTGCCTGACCTAGAGAGGTACCAGTGGGTGCTACTGGGTGTATGTACTATACAATCAACAGATAAGTAAACTCAAGGCTATCTGTGCATGTCTCCCACAGGCTGGCTGACTGTGGTCTCACAGCAGAGGGCTGCCAGGACCTAGCCTATGAGCTCAGCACCAACAGGAACCTGACCAAGCTGGACCTGAGCTTCAATGAGATCCTGGACATTGGAGCCCAGCACCTCTTCCAGAGGCTGAGAGTGTCCACCTGCAAGCTGCAGCGATTGCTGTAATTGCTCCTCACTCACACTACTTGGAAGGATGAAGAGGACAGAACATGAGAGCTAGGCTGGATGGGGTGATGGGGTGGTAGGCAGGTAGATGCCCTCATGTTAAAATGCACCAAAGCATCCCATGTCAGCTAAGCGGGAGTCTTGCTAGCTGATGTAGTTAACAACTAGACCCACTGTGCAAGTGGAATGTTGGGTAAATTAACTATACCAAGTTCATATAGAGACTAGCAAGGTAGTGAAACTCACACAGGAATGAGAAACAGTGACTAGCTGCATCCTCAGTGGCTCCTTAGCTACAGGGGAAAGTTAAAATCACCCAGGTTACTGCCGCCAGGCATATCTTTGTCTTCTTTGATGTCACCAAGGACCCCCACAGGGACACAGGTACTAGAAATGGAAACCAGACCCCATTTACACCAAGGAGAGGGCATTGCAAACAGTGACAATGGACCTGTGCAAATCTCTCCCACAGGCTGATCAGATGTGGCCTCACGTCTGCCTGCTGCCAGGACCTGGCCTCCATGCTCAGTGACAGCCCCAGCCTGACAGAGCTAGACCTGAGGCAGAACGACCTGGGTGACCTGGGCATGAGGCTGCTCTGTAAAGGGCTCAGGCAGCCCACCTGCCAACTCAGGCTCCTATGGTAAGGCCCTGTGGGTCCCTGCAGGGCAGAGGGTGGGAAGGTGACCAAAGAATGGAAAGGCGTGGGGGCTGGGAAATGGACAGCAGAATAATGAGTTGTCAGTCTGCCTTCTCTACCAGCTCCCCCATTTACTTAGGCCCAGAGACATGGGCAGGTCTTCACTGAGACTTGGTTTTCTCATCTGTCTATTGGAACTGTCATATTCACCTCATCAATCATGATGAAGTAAAATGCATATAAAAGGAAGACAGTCCTGGGAGCAGATTTGAGAGGATCAAATGATAACCAGCAGTGAGGCCACATGTTCTGGGGGACTCCCAGGTTCACTTCCTCATTCCAGGGCTGTCCTCCCTTCCTTCCTTCACTGCCTCATTCATTCATTC